>NC_142517.1:82760277-83062638 GCF_057876585.1 Rhinolophus sinicus | reverse complement strand
GATATATGGTATATGAACCCAAAACAACAAAAGAACAAGACAAACAAATGAGAAACAAAAACTCATAGACACAGACAAAAGTTTAGTGGTTACCAGAGGGTAAGGAGGGAGGGAGGTGATAGATGAGGGTAAAGGGGAACAAATATATGGTGATGGAAGGAGAACTGACTCTGGGTGGTAAACACACAATGGGATTTATAGATGGTGTAATACAGAATTGTGCACCTTAAATCTATATAACTTTACTAACAATTGTCACCCCAATAAACTTTAATTTAAAAAAATGAAAAGAAAATAACATGGAAAATTTTAACACAAAGCTTATGAAAAGGGTCATGACCCATATTTAATAAAATAAAATGATACCAAACACAATTTTTCTGTAAAATAAAACAAAACAAAAACAACAAAAAAAAGAAAAGCTAATTCTAAAGTTTATATGGAAAGTCAAAAGACCCAGAATACTCAATATAGTACTAAAAACCAATGAAGTCAGAGTACTCACATATAACTTCAAGAACTATAATACGGCTATAATAATCCACACAGTACGGTATCAATGACAGGCTAAACACATAGATCAACAGAACAGATACAGAGCCCAGAAATAGACACACAAAAATATAGTAACTGACCTTTGGGGGAAAAAAAAAGAGGAAAGTCAATGAGATACCACTTCACTGCTGTCAGAATGGCTATCATTAATAAATAAACAAATATTGGTGAAGATTGCAAATTGGTGCAGTTACTATGGAAAATAGTACGGAGGCACCTCAAAAAATTAAAAATGGAACTACCTTATGACCCAGCATTCCACTCCTGGGTATCTATCCAAAGGAATTCAAAACACTAATTTGAAAAAAAATATACACACCCCTAAGTTTATTGCAATGCTATTCACAATAGCCAAGACATGGAAACACCAAAATGCCCATCGATAGATGATTGGATAAAGAAACTGTGGTACATTTATATAATGGAGTATTACTGGACCATAAAAAGAATGAAATCTTACCATTTGCAACAACATGAACAATATGGATGGACCTAGAGAATATTATGCTAAGTGAAATAAGTCAGACTGAGAAACACAAGTACCATATGATCTCACTTATATGTGAAATCTAAAGAACAGAATAAGTGAGCAAACTAAACAGAAATAGATGCAGAGACACAGAGGAAAAAAACTGATGGTTGCTAGATGGGAGGGGAGTAGGGATGGGGGAAAGTGAAGGGATTAGAAAGTGCAAATTAGTAGTCATAATAGTCACAGGGATATGAAATACAGTATGGGGAATATAATCAACAATGTTGTAAAGATTATGTAGGCTGCCAGATGGGCAATGACTTATCAGTGGGATCATTTCATAGACTGTGTAGATGCCTGACCAATATGCTATACATCTGAAGCTGAAATAGAATAATACTGAATGTCAACTATAATTAAATAGTTTATATATATATATATATATATATATATATATATATAGAGAGAGAGAGAGGATATAGATGATATAGATATAGATATAGATATAGATATAGATATAGATATATAGATATATAGATATATAGATATATAGATATAGATATACACACACATATGGCCACAGGAAGTGGAGTACCATATAGTAAAGATAGTCAATGGAATTGTAACAGCTATATACAAAGTTAGAGGGGTAGTAGGTTGGGGGGTTATCACTTTGTGAGGGTTGTAAATGTGTAACTATTACATTGCTTTATACACCTGGAGAGAGAGAGAGAGAGAGAGAGAGAGAGAGAGAGAGAGAGAGAGAGAGAGAGAGAGAGAGAGAGAGAGAGAGAATAATGCTTCCAACAAATGATACAGCAAATTGAAGGGGAAAAAACCAAATCCAAACATAGCCCTTACATCTTTCACAAAATTAACTCAAAATGGACGAAAGACTAAATGTAAGATGCAAAGTACATTCTTCTAAAAGACAATATAGGAGAAAAATAAGTTGCCTTGGTTTTGGCAACAAGTTTTTAGATGCAATATCAAAAGCACAATTCATTTAAAAAAAATTAAGTTCAACTGAATTAAAAGTAAAAACTTCTGTTTTGCCAAGACACTGTTAAGAGAATGAAAAAACAAGGTAATTAGTAAGAGAAAATATTATAAAACATATTTCCCATTAAGAACTTGTATCCAAAATATTTAAAGCACTTTTAAAACTCGATGGTAAGAAAACAAACAATTCAATTATTTAAATGGGCAAAATAGCTGAACAGATGTCTCAAAAAATAATGGATGCTTCATGGCAAATGAGTATTTAAAAACACATTTAGCATTATCTACCAATAGAAAATAGCAAATTAAAACAATGTCATTCCACTACACACCTATTAGAATGGCTGAAATCCAAAAACAAACAAAAAAATTGACAATACCAAATGGTTCTGAGGATGTGGCACAACGGGAACTTGCATTCATTGTTGACAGAAACACAAAATGGTACAGTCAATTTGGAACAGTTTCACAGTTTTTTATGAAGTTAAATATAGTATTACCAAATGATCCACCAACAATGATTCTGGGTATTTTACCAATTGAATTGAGAAGTTATTTTATACAAACCTGAATGTGAATATTTATAATAACATTTTTAATAATTATCAAAGCTACCAAGTTGTCCTTCAAAAAGTTAATGGATAAATTACTATACATTCATAATGTAATTTGGAATTTTATTCAATGATAGAAAGAAATGAGCTATTAAGCCATAAAAAACATGGATGAATCTTAAATGCATATTGCTGACTGAAAGAGCCAGCCAGAAAAGACAACATACTATATGATTCCAATTACGTTAATTTATGGGCAAGGCAAAACTATAGATAGAATAAAAAGAAATCAGTGGTTGCCAGGGAGTTGGAGTGGGCGTGGGGGAGAATTGAATAGGTGAAATACAGGGGATGTTTTGGGTGTGAGACTATTCTGTATGATACTGTAATAGTGAATGTATGACATGCATTTGTCAAAACCCTTGGAACTTTAGTACAAACAATAAACCTTGATATAGGGAATTATTTAGGAAGTATAGAATGGAATGCAGAATGTGACACAACCATCTATGTGCATTACTTATATATGAAGCAACCTTGCTGAAGTGGTGGGCAGTAGAGGTGGGGCATGTGATGACCTAAGTAACTTTGGAAACTATTGGAGAGTACGAGAGCAAAGGAAAAACAAACTGTAAATAAACATTGGACTGGACAGATGGTCCCAACTTGTGATGGTTCTACTCACAATTCTTCGACTTTGTGATAGTACAAAAGTGATATGAATTCAGTAGAAACTGCACTTTGAATTTGAATTTTGACCTTTTTCCGGGCTGGTGATAAGCAGTACCATACTCTCTTGTGATGCTGGGCAGTAACACTGAGCACCAGCTCCCAGTCAGCCTGACAATGAAGAGGGCATAAAACCAATACTCTACGGTATACTGTGTTGCCAGTGTTTTTTGAATATTGTGTTTTATGGGTCTGCATCCCATCAGTTCTTCAAAATGCCCATCTGTGTCTCCTGCTTCTGGTGAGAAGAAGAGGAAGGCAATTACACATGCTCCTCGATGTAGGATGGAGTTACATCTCAATAATGTAAGTGTTCTGAGCATGTTTAAGGTAGGTGAGGCTGAGTGATGATGTACAATAAGTTAGGTGTATTAAATGCATTTTCAACTTAACATTTAAATTTACGACGGGTTTGTTAGGATATGGATGTAACCCCATTGTAAGTTGAGGAGCATTTGTAGTTAATAAAGTTTTTTTTTGTTTGTTTGTTTGTTTGTTTGTTTGTTTGTTGTTTTTCCCCACAGGGAAGCAATTCTTATACTGGTATACATGTAGATTGTAACTGAAAAAATAAGTAAATGTATAGTGGATGGAAGAAGCTGGGTTCTCCCTGTGGAAGTGGGAGTACATAGATAAGCAAGAGAAGAGTAGAATAATCAATGTAGGAATGAATTATAGTTGTTGCCATCATTTTGAGACCTTTTTTTTTTTTTTTTTGCTTAATATAAATGCAGATGGTTACAAAAAAATACGTTTCCTTGTTCTGTTGTTTGGGCTAAAGCAACAACATACCAGCAGCAAAGAGTACACTTAATATCTCTGTTTCTAATATCATTCTCCAACAGAAGATACTAAGTTTCTTGAGAAAAAATGGCAGATTCTAAGTTGTGAACAGGAAATATAGATGATGAGACGAACATTTTGGTGAGCCAGAAAGTAAGAAAGTGATAAAAAATAAACATAACCTATATTGATAGAGTGTGAAAAAGACATAGGCACCAACAAAAACATCTCTCAATGACCAAAAGTGGAAAAATTGAACAACAGAATAAAGTAATATTGAACTGTAACCCAAAGTAAAAAAAAATAAATATCCATAAGTCCATACTGAACTGCTATACATAAATGATTGAATGAATGAATAAATAAATAAATAAATGACATAGAAAAGATACATTTCTGATGTAGAAGAATTCCAAATACTTATGATAACTAAGTGTAATGTGGTACCTGAATGGGATCCTGGAACAGAAAAAGGGGCATTATGCAGAAAGTAAAGGAATCTGAATAAAATATCAACTATAATTAATGGTATAGTAAAATTGTTTCATTAATTATAAAAATATACCATATTAATGCAAAATGTTAATAATAGGGAAAACTAGGTATGGGATATATAGGAACTCTCTGTACTGTCTTCTATATTTTTCTGTAAATCTAAATCTGTTCTAGAATGTGTCTGTTTAAAAGAAACAAAAGAATGAAAAAGATAACATGAAAATAATTTTTAAAAAGCAGGAATTGTTATGTTAATATCACATAAAATATCAAATCAATTTATTTTGGACAGTTGCATTTATGAATAAAGCTCAAGAAATTATAAACATAAGGACATATCAATTTTAGTTTCTTGATATTTATTCACTAGAATTATTTTTACATATACTACTTTGAAATTAACAAATTACCTTTATAACACATTTCTAAGTTATGTTGAAATTCTAAAGGTTAGATTTCATTATGAAATGTTTATTTCCCAATGCATTTTCTCTTTTATGTTCTTATAAATTTTCTAAGAAAAATGCCTGAGGCTTACTCATTCAGAGAAAACAAAAGGTGAAATATTGAGAATTTGGAGCAAAATTGGTTATTATATGTGAAAAAGAAAAAAATAAGTTCCCAATTGGCAACAAGATAGTTCTTGTACTAAAAACTCAAGAAAAATGAATTATCTGAATGTAGAAGGCATGGAAAATTATAACAAAGTCAAAATAAAGAAAAACATTTTGACCTAGTCACATAAAAATAACATATTATAATACTTTTCACATTAAATATCACTGCACCAAAGGTTAACTGCAAGCCAAGAGATTATTCAAATCAGTATATTATACCCTGGTGTCTACTCAAGATATTATAACATTATTATACATGTCTTTTTATATTTTACTAGAAAAAATGGTTTAATATAATTTTGTTTAATGCTTAGTAGTTTTTAAAAGGTCCTTATTCCATAATAAATTATTCCACATTTCTACTTCAATTAGTAGAAATAAAAATAAAATAACTTCTGTAAAATATACTAAATTTAATATATCCATCAATAGGGTGAATATATTTTTAAAAATCAGTATCAATATGGTCAAGCTGAAATCAACAAAAACTGTGTAATCATTCTTTTTATTAAAAATATGATTGTTTCATAATCATTGATATTTAACCATGTAAATGTGAATTTCCTTAAAGAATAAACACTTTTTTTACATTAACGTTTAGTTTATTTATTTTAATATTTAGGAAATTAGGATAAAAGCAGCCAACAACATACATGGGTAAAAGAATTAGGTTGACATGTAAAATTTACATTGATCACGTTCTTCTGAAATATGCCATATTTCACCTTTATGTTTCTGGGATCTTAAAAAAATTTCTATTACTTATATACCTGTGGAAACACTGACTACTTAAAAATGATATACATGAAATATCTTTTAAAAAAACTGAAAATTTATAAGAAACTCTTGATCTCCAGCCCTACCTCGTCGCTCTCCAATATTTCTTTCCTTTCATATGACAGCAACAGAAGACAGGAAAGTAAACATAATATTATGAAACCTTAATTTATTTGCAGAAAGGTAAAAAGCATCAAAACGAGGAATAAAAGTTCTGCTGTACCACTTAATCTTCAAACTCACAAAATTGGTATGATCCTAATTATCTTCAATTCATATCCATTCCCATTTTCTCATCCTTTTCCCAATGAAAAAGCAGTGATACAGCTCACCCATCCCAATCCTGCCCAATGTAAATCTGCCACCAATGACTCTTATTTCACTTCTTTGAGTAACGAGCAATTTTGCTCAATACAACTGCAATTATATTCTTAAGTCCTCTGACGAATAAACTCTCAACTGTATAAACACACTGTAGCCTCCCATCCACTTACTTTTACATGTTTTCATAAATCCACCTACCAATCCCAGTTTTCCTAAATTCAATAATTTAATACATAAAATTTATTTTACTTATAAACAGTAATATGAAAAAGGTAACAAAATAAACTAGAAATACGAATACATATATAGAGAGATATCATAAAATCCACTGGAAAACATAAAGAAGGCAAAATAAGTGTATAAAATAATTCTGTAAGATATTTCAAAGGTGGAAACAAATTACTAACAAATTAATATGGAAATCCATTATCAAAATTCAGTTTATTTATTTTCTTGTTTTATTTACTTTACTTTCACTTGTGTTATTGTTTTTCTAGATTTTGGAAACTTAATGAGTATGAATTTTATCTAACAAAATAAATATTTGTAAATAGACAGGACATTGCATTTTCAAATTCAGATTCAACAGAAATAATCAGCAACTTATCTCAAATATAAATGCACATTCATTACATATTAAATATTATATCAGTGAATTATTTTTCAGTTCCCAATGACTGGTAAAAAATGACTGAGGCAAAAGGTTAAGGATGACTTGAGGTTGGGTTTTAAATGTTCTCACACTATGTCCTATGCCACTAGAAAGAGATTCCCCCACCCCTTCTCCGGTCTCTTCCCAAAAGTCTCCAATTCAGCCCATTTTTCATTCATGCTTTCAAGATAGATGTTGTAGCATGATAGCTTATCTTCTTTCTCATTTAAGTTCAGGTGAAAATCCCTAGGATTTCTTTCCCAGAATACTTAGCAAAATCCTAGTATATCTTTTTGATCACATGGCAATACTGAAACCAATTAATGTGCTTAATTGACTGAAACCTGGTTCATTTGCTCTCTCCATACAGTTTGGAGGTAGAGTTCCACTTGTAAGTCATACAAATTATTTCAATATTTCCCATATGGCTGTTGCCTAAAATAATTTCTATCTATAAATTGTTAAATGATAAAAAAGCTGAATTTCTTTTATAGAAAGAATGTTATAAATTATATGATGTAATACAGGAAGAAATGGTATCCAAAATGAAGGTAAATATATTTGTTTTAATTAATTAGGGAAGGAACAATTCTTCTAATAATAATAGAAGAGCAATGGGTAGATATAAAGAAAAGTTGGTGATTGGAGGCAGAACAAATATTTGCCTAATGACCTAATCAGAAAGAAAGATTACATAATGAAAGTAAAGAGGAAATGGGGTAAAAATGTTGAAGAAAGAGTGAAAGGCATTTAAAAACTATGTCAATAAAAAATGGAGTCTTCTTGAAGTTGGAGAACAAAAATTTTGCTTGCATCTATGCACAAGGCACACAGTTATTTTATTTATAGTAATTTACATTTACTACTTTGAAGTAGAAATGCAATATATATATTTGACTAGGGTTTGCAGAACCATTGAATAAATGGATAGAAAGGGCAACTGAATTGAGTATAATGGCAAGAGATTAACTGATGTCATACATGATGGAATTTGGGCTGGATAGAAAAGAAAAAAAGAAATTTGAAGTGAAATAACACAGAAAAGCAATCGCAGAGCTTGATGAAATTGAAAATGAGTGTTGATATTGAGAGAGTGATAGAACATCAAAAATAGGAGTCTATGTTCAAAGAAATTTCAGGACATAAATTCTGAGTTGTAACCATGGCAAAGAATTGCTAAAGTGACGTGAATAAAGGTCATTCAAATTTAACTGAAATTCATGAATGCTTAGTATGTCTTTTCTAGGCTTTTCCAAGCTTAGTCAAGATTGTAATGGAATGGTTCTGAGTGTTGCTCAGAGAATTTGATCTAGCCCTAGATTCTTCTCACTCTGTTTTCCAGCAATAGGTTTTGAAATGTAGAAGTAATTGTTGATGACACAATGATCCCTGACTAGTATTTAAAGTTTCATTTATATATGTGATAACACACATTTTTAAAAAGAATGCATTAAGGACCTCTATTTGGCAGGCATTGCTATATACATGAGGAATATAAAGAAAAATATGGCATGGACTTCACCTTAAATAACAACATGTATATTATGGATATTATTAAAGAAAAAGACATGAGACACAGATGGCCAAAAATGAAAGACTAGAAGCTATAACAGGGGTAACAGGGGAGAGCTTCATTCTCTAAAGTAACAAGGAAAAGAAAGGAAAAATGTATTTTTTTTTTTGCTCCAAATAATTAAGGATGGATTTTAAAACTACCAATTAAACTTCAACCCATAATCCTCTTAATAAAAGAGAAAAGACTTTGACTATCTGAAAACTATCCTGATCAGGAAAGTTACTGGAACTGATCTGATCAATGCCATATTCAAAAGATTATTAACAAGGAGTAATGTTATGCATTACCAAAATTTTAAAATATTGAATTTAATGTATTCTCATATTCTCACAAATGAATAAAGAAAATTATAAGATTTAAATATCAGAACATAAATTTAACTCAAACTTATATGCTAATACATACTATGAAACTACTAGTAAAATAGTCCATATAATTCTAGGACATATTTGTCACTCTTTATTTGCAACATTTTCCATCTAATGTGTTATTCACAGAATTGAAAAATATTTCAAGTTATCCCAGCCAAGAAATCATGAATACTTTAGCATTCAATTTCTAATTCCACGTGTACTGAGACCTTCAAACTCTAGCTAGTAGCAATTTTTTCCAACTTTTCATTTACCAGTATTCATGTCTGTAAATCAACATCTCTTTGTGACACTAGGATGATGAATTGTGCCCAGGCTGTGTTTGCTACTAAGCCTTAGGCATCTCTGCACATGTAGGATTAACTTCTAGGAAAGAAGTATTTACACAGAGATTGTAGGGTAGGAAGAGACAGACACAAAAGACTTGACCTAATATCAAGCTTTAGTCTTCTGAGTTAAAGAGAAATTTTGTGTACGGTACAATAACTATGACACGGATGTAATATTTGGTTTAGCCCTCAATGGATTTATCTCTCAGTCCTATTGCAGGCAGAGAACAGGAATGAAAAGATGAAAAAGCTTATGTACTGAACTTTTTAATCCTTTGGGTATACACAGAACTTTTTTGAGATCTTTCTAATAAAAAAAGAAAAAGAATGCTTCTTCATATATCTTTCAAGATAAGGTAGGCTATATAACAGATAAACACAGAAATCAGTCGCTGTGAGTTGGGAATGTGTTTCTCCAATTTATAACTAGAACATTTGGATCATGTGCCCTCCTAGATTACAAAGTTAGGGGAGAGAAGGAGCCCAAGGAAGGAACTCTAGCTCTTAACTGCCATGGCTCAGAAGTGCCTTATGTCACCTCCACTCATAATTTAATTCTATCATTCAAACTCATGTCTCACATAACTGAAGGGTAAACTGGGATAAGTGTTTCCATGAGCCCAGAAAAAAAAGAAAAGAAAACAGGATTTGGTGAAACCTAGCCTCACACCACCCTGTCACTTTGATACTGATTAATGTCTATTTTTCAGCATTATTTGTTCAAGGTGTGAGCAGTTTCTCAGAGGGTAGAGAGTACTATGTTAGCAGATATTTCTGGGGGGCAATGTGAGAGGTTAAAGCACATAGCTGAGCATCACTGGAGCAACAGCGGAGCTCTACCAGGGCAGCCATATTGACAGGAGGAAGGGAGCCTCTTCCAGTAGGAGCAGAGTAGCCCACTGAAGAAAAACACATGCCTGGGCTATGAACCATGCTAACCAGCACAAGTAGACTTATTAATGAAAATATCCTAGTGAGGAATGGAGAAACTAAGGTTATACACATTTATTTTAGGCTTTCCCTTATTTCTACTTTTGTTTTGTACAATTTTTAAGTGGCACTACTTTAATTTTCAGTCTGCTGCAATAAAATAAAATCACTGGTATCCTGAAGTTTTTATTGATGAACTTTAAGTGAATGGGATTTAAGCAGTTTATCTTTGAATTCCAGCTTGGAATGTTTTTGTTCATTCTATTTTATTATGTTCTGTAAATATTTGTTGCTTCTTTTTATGTGCAAAGCATTACTAAAGCACTGAAGGAAATAGAAAGTTGAATAAATGTTTCTTCCCCAAAGGAACATTCAGACAAATAGAATGGTGAGTTAAATTCACAATTATGGCACAAAACAAACAATGGTAAGTGCTGTAATTGTGGTACAAAATGATATAGGAAATGAACAAAAGGGAACACTTCCAGTTTGGGAATAAAGAAAAACTGAAAATCAATCATATATATATATATATAATTCTCTTTAAATTTCCATCTCAAAAATTCTCATGAATTTAAACATAAACTCTGTAGGAATTAACAAATCAATTCCTGATTTCTCTCAAATCCAATATTATAATTTACAACTTCCTGTTGAACACATCTAATACCACCTTTCTCCTTCCTCCTGACTGCTTCTAGTACCACTGTTTCTCCAGTAAAACTGAACTGGCTTAGAAACAATTAGTCTTTGATAACTTTCCATCATGCATAATTTTCTGTATTTGATCAGTTGAAATTCACTTTTCCTGTTCATAATCTATGGTATCAGAGTTGTGTATAATCTCCCTGCTATATTTTATTGTAATATTATTACTTTCTAAGCTCTCTGGTTCCCCTCTTAATGCCCTTCTCTTGATGCTCTCCTATATCACTGCATTCAGCCACCAATTCGGCCTTTCAGTGCCCTGTCCTCGCTTAACCAAATGGAATGTTAAATTATTCAGAATCTATTTGGTTTATAACTCTTTATTCTATCCAACATTACACTGTTTTGCTTGCTTGCTTTATTATTAGCCCTACCACATATTTATCTGCTTGAAGGCAGGAAATGTGGTTGATAATACTTGCACTTGTTAGGTACTTAATATACATTTTGAGCTGAAATGAATTCTCTAAACTACACCACTTGAAACTGAAAGATAAAAGGTGAAGCCAGCAGCAAGAGATACCAAAATACTTTTTAAATGGTCTCTTTAATATTCTATAGTATACAATTTAAAAAATGATGATTAGGGAATTAATGGTATCAGTGGTATATTTCCAATTTTAAAATATTTATCATTGCTAATAATTTGTGATATAGTTTACTAGATTAAAAATAACCTTAGCTTCCAGCAAAACAAACAAAAAAGAAATATTTTTATTCAGATACAATAACTTCTTTCATCCCTATAAGATATAGAAGTTTTAGAAACAGAGTGATGCTATTTGCCACTTTGTAAAAAAGAAATGTTGTAACATTATTAACTCTAGGACAGCCAAGTCCCACCAGACCTTGCAGGAAAAAGTCAAAATTATGTATACACTATTTTATGCTCCAATATTAGTAATAGGCCAAGGGAAAGAAGTATTTAAGGAAAAAAAATAGATCTTTTCAACATCTTGAGTGGAAGTACTGCCAAGGAAAAAATTATGGTATCATAGAACTCTAGTAAAAATGTCAGCTTGCCAGTTCCAGTGTTTTATACATCAGTTAGTGGTTGTGTCAGGATATCTTTTCACAATGGAAAAGAATAAATTATGCCACCATTATGTGAAATATATGGACCCCCACAGAGAATGTATATGGATTCTGGTGCACTGTGTGTTCAGTCCAGCTCATAAAACATGGACCTGTCAAAACATCTTATGATTAGTAGAGAAGTATATTTTGAGTATTTCAGGGTGGGTATTTGGTTTATTATTCAGAGTACAGATCATAGTTCAAGGGAAAATATCTAATATTAGAAATAATAAAATTATGATTGTATGATGTTATATTGTCTTGTTGGCAGGAAGTAGGTTAATTCATTAAAGAAAGACTTCATTCTCTCTAAACATATTTAATTTTTATGAGATTATCATCACAATATAAAACATAAAAGCCTGACACCAAGGATTTTAGTTTATAAAAAAAAAATTGGAAAATTACCTTTTTTCTGGGTCTACGATCTTAACCCCTTTAAAACACTACAACTAAAGAATGTTATAACTGATTGCTTATAGATACATAAATATTAACTATTCAGTTATTCTTACATAGCCATTATAGGTTAAATGGTGATATCAATCTAATAGGAAATAACTAGAATCTGAAGGTGAGATGAGATTATGGGAGAAAAAAATTTGTATCTTCCCTTATGGAGAAAGATGGTATTTGAAGCTGAAAATCAGCAGCTGGTAGAAGTCTATCTACACTGCCAGGAACTCTATCATAAGCAATGAACAGGATCCCAGAATGAAAAATGGCACCAAAGAGAGCTATATGGGACCCATTCATTTTTTTTTTTTTTCTGGTCAATCTCATTTATGAAGACAACTTTATGCTGCATATGGATCATAACAGATCTTGTTAAAATAGACTCTGGAGGCAATAGTTTGGGGATGGACCCAGAGATTCTGCATTTCTATCAAGCTCTCATGTAGCTTTTTACCCCCATTTAAATGGAAGCATTTCCACTTCATTATGTAGCTCGATGACCACAGCTTGAATCCTGAGTTTATAAAATGTGACTTACAGATACTTCTCATTCAGTGGTTAAACTGATTATGTTCAAATCTCTTCACTCCTGTTCTCTGTTGTTTACAGTTTTGAGTTCTAAAAGATAGCCACATTCACTTCAAAAAGAAGTTGCTCAGAATAAAGCAGGCGAACATACATTTTATCAGATCATCATGACGGAAAAAGAATCCAAAGAAGTAGGGATAGTTTACAAGAACTCTGGGACATCAAATGTACCAACATTCTTATCATAGAGGTACAAGAAGGAGAAAAGAGAGCGCAAGAAATCAAAAACCTATTTGAAGAAATAATGATGGAAAATTTCCTTAACCAGGCAGAGCAAATAGACATACAAACCCAGGAAGCATAGAATGTTCAAAACAAGATAAACCCAAAGAGGCCCACACCAAGACACATTATAATTAGAATTCCAAAGCTTAAAGACAATGAGAGAATCTTAAAAGTAGAAAGAGAAAGGCAGTTAGTTACCTACAAGGGAGCTCCCATAAGACTGTCAGCTGATTTTTCAACAGAAACTTTACAGACCAGAAGGGTTTGCCAGGAAATATTGAAAGTGATCAAAAGTATGGACCAAGATTACTCTATCTAGCAAGGCTATCATTTAAAATCGAAGGACAGATAAAGAGCTTCCCAAACAAGAAAAACCTGAAGGAGTTCATCACCACCAAACCAGAATTACAAGGAATGTCAGAGGGGCTTTTTTAAGATGGAAAAAAAATCAAAAATATAAATAATAAAATGGCAATAACTACATATATATCAACAATTACTTTCAATGTAATTAAATGCTCCAGTCAAGACATAAGGTGGCTGAAAGGGAACGAAAACAAGACCCTTACATATTTTACCTATGAGAAACTCACTTCAGATCGAAAGACACACACAAACTGAAAGTAAAGGGATAGAAAAAAGATATTTCATGAAAATGAAAACAATAACAACAAAAAATTGGGTTAGCAGTACTTATACCAAACAAAATAGACTTTAAAACAAAGGTTATAACAAAAGACAAAGAAGTCCTAGTAATCACACTTCTGGGTATTTATCCAAAGAAATCTAAAACGTGACTCCAAGAGGATGTGTGCCTCCATATGTTCATCGCAGCATAGTTTACAATGGCCAAGATATGGAGGCAGCTTGGGTGTCCATCAGTGGATGAATGGATAATGAGAAGTTGTTACATATATAATGGCATATTGTTAGCCATGGATGGGAATGTGTTTTTGCCATCTTTTGTGGCATGGATGGGCCTGCACGGTATTGTCTGAGTGGAGTATGTCAGACAGAAAAAGGTAGATGCAGTGTGATTTCACCTATATGTTGAATCTGAAGAACAAAGTAAACAACAAAACAGAAACAACTCATAAATACAGAGAACATTTTGATGGTTGCCAGATGGGAGAGGGGTTGGGAGTGTGGGTGAAAAAGGGAAATGGATTAAGAAGTACAAATTGGTTGTTAAACAGCAGTCATGGGGATGTAGGGTATAGCATAAGGAATATAGTCAGTAATATTGTAATAACTATGTATGGTGTAGGATGGATACTAGATTTTTTTTTTTTTTCAAGATTTTATTGGGGAAGGGGAACAGGACTTTATCTTACTTGTGGAGGGTGCCGTTCATCTTCAAGTTGTTGTCCTTTCAGTCTTAGTTGTGGAGGGTGCAGCTCAGCTCCAGGTCAAATTGTCGTTGCTAGTTGCAGGGGGCGCAGCCCACCATCCCTTGTGGGACTCGAGGAGTTGAACTGGCAACCTTGTGGTTGAGAGCCCACTGGACCATGTGGGAATCGAACTGGCAGCCTTCGGAGTTAGGAGCATGGAGCTCCAACCGCCTGAGCTGGCCGGCCCCAGGTACTAGATTTGTTGGGGTGATAGATGGAAGTGGGTTGGGGCAGGGTGAAAAAGGTGAAGGGATTAAGAGTATAAATTGGTAGCTACAAAATAGTCATGGGGATGTAAAATAAAGCATAGGGAATATAATACATAATATGGTAATATTTATATATAGTGCCAGGTAGAAACTAGACTAGACAGGGAGATCACTTCTTAGATTATATAAATATCTAATCCTTATGCTGTACACCTGAACTTAATATAAAATAATATTAAACGTCAGCTGTAACTGAAAAATTAAAAAGGTGAAGGGAAATAAGTGGCCCAAATTTCCAGATGTAAAACAAACAAAGCATGGGGATGTAATGTACAGCATAGGGAATATAGTCAATGATATTGTGATAGCGTGGTATGGTGTGAGATGGTTGCTGGACTTATGGTGATCAATTCTTTAGGTATATAAATGTTGAATACCTATGGTGTACCCCTGAAACTAATATAATATGGTATGTTAGCTATATATTAATAAAAATATTTTTTAAAAACCTTCTTATAAGTAAACCTAACATGGTCTCACTGTATATGGTCATTATAAAAATAAAAGTTGTATACTTTATTTAGTATCTAAAAATTGGAAAAGAGTTTTAAAATTTCCATTTACATCCAAAAATGTAAAATATTTAGGAATAAACTTAATCAAACATATTTGAGATCTCTAAATTGAAAAGTACAAGACATTCATTTCTTTCTTTTTTTTTTTTGATTAAAGTTTACTGGGGTGACAATTGTTAGCAAAGTTACATAGATTTCAGATGTACAATTCTGTAATACATCATCTATATATATCACATTGTGTGTTCACTACCCAGAGTCAGTTCTCTTTCCATACCATATATTTGATATTTGATTTTCCATACCATATATTTTACCCTCATCTACCACCTCCCTCCCTCCTTTTTTTTTTTTTTTTTCAGAGAAATAAATGAAGACAAATAGAGAGATATACTGTATTTTAAGACTAGTAGATGCAGTATACTTAAGATTTAAATTCCAAATTCATCTATAGGTATAGCACAAACCCAATCACAATCCTAACAGATTTTTTTTGGAAAGAATTGCACAAGCTGATTCTAAAATTTTCATGGATAACAAGAATCATTAAAAGAATCCTAAAAAAAAAAAAAAAAGGATAAAGCTGGAGACCTTTTATTACCTGGCTTTAAGACTTATTGTAAAGATTATTGTAATCAAGATAGCGTAGCACCAGCATAAGGAATGACATATTAATACATCAAAATAGAGAGGTCAGAACTATACCTACATTTTTACAGTGATTTGGGATTTGTTTCCAGCTTTATTGAGATATAATTGACATTGTGTAAGTTTGGGTGTATAATATGTTGATTTGATATGATGTATGCAAAATGATTACCATCAAAAAGTGTTAGTTAACACTTCCATCACATCACATAACTATTATTTCTGTGGTGAGAGCATTTAAGATCTACTCTCTTATCTACTTGGAAGTATGTAGTACAGTATTGTTAACTATAATTGTCATGCTGTACATTACATCCTCAAAACCTATTCATCTGATAGGTGGAAGTTTGTACTCTGGCTCAAATCTCCCCCATCTCAAGTCACTTATTTTTTAACAAAAATGCCAAAATAATCCAATGGTAAAGGAAAAAGTTTATAACAAACAGTGCTGGAACTAATGAATATCTGTAAAATAAAATGAACATTGACTCCTAACTAAATCAATAGCAAAAATTAGTTAGAATTGTTACTCCAATAATTTAATTTTAAAAATTAATTTGAAAATAGTTAAATCTATAAAGCTCTTAGAAGAAAGTTATGAACATGTCTTCATTATTGTGATAGGCAAAGGTCTATGAGAAAGGACTCAAAATAATGACATCAAAAGATAAGATTAATAAAACAAAAGATAATTCAAAGACTAGGAAAAATATTCACAGGACATATAGTTGACAAAGGTTGGTATCTAGGCTACACACCTAAATATGTTTTTAAAGGAAAAATTTTAATAGATATCTCATAAAGAAGGACATAGGAATTGTCAATAAACATCTGAAAAATGCTCAACATCATTTATTTTGAGAGAAATGAAAAAACAAACCCACAATGAGATCTCACTCCACACCCATCAAAAAGGCAAAAAATAGAAACAGACCAACATCACTAAATATTGGGAAGGATGTGGAGCAATTGGAACTCACATACATCATTGATGGAATTATACATTGTTAAAGCATGTTTGTAAAAGACTCGCAGTTTCTTTTAAAACTTTTTAAATAAATGCTAACTAAAGCAAAACTATCAAACTAACAAAATATTGCTATCCCATATCATAGTAATTCCATTCATAGGTATTTTTTTGAAACATATAACCTCAAAAAGTTTTTTACAAGAATGTTTCTAACAGCTTTATTCAATATAACCCAAACCAAAAACACTCCAAGTATTCATCAGCAGGAAAACGGATAAACAATTATAATATTATTAATATTAAAAATAACTGTCTTACAATGGAATATTATCAGGAATAAAAAAGAACAAACTATTGGTACATGCAACGAACAAAATCAATATCAAAAAATATTGTGCCAATTGCTCTATTAAGTAAAACTGTATTACTCGCACATGAGTAGACAAGCAGACCATTGTGATAGAATAAAGATCCAAATACATATAAAAATTTATCAAATATTACATGATAAAGGCAGCATTTCAAATTAATAAGGTCAAGAAGGACATTTTAATAAATGGTGTAGTGACAATTGGTTAGTCATTTGGAAAAAGATAAAATTAAATCCATACTTCACCTCCATACTGAAGAACTTAATTCCAAATAGAACATCGATTTAAATGTAAACTACAGAGTTGGGGGGGGGGGAGAGAGAGAGAGAGAGAGAGAGAGAGAGAGAGAGAGAGAGAGAGAGAGAGAGAACCATACAAGTGCTAGAAGAAAACATATATAAATTCCTCCTTAATTTTGGTGTCAGGGAAAGACTTTCTAAATGCAATTCAAAAGCCAGAGACAATAAACTGCTATTGGTAACCTTACCTAGAAATGGCAGCAAATTTTACACCCCCCAAATTACCATAAACAAAGTCAAACGACAACTGACAAACTTGAAAGCATATATTACAAGCATAATGTACTACAGATGAAGAGTTAATATTTCTAACATGTAAACAATTCATAAATTAGGGGTGCTGGACCAAAAACCCAATAGACAATTAGGAAAAAGACACAAGAAAAAATCAAATTAAAGGTATAAAAATAGCCCTCAAATTATGGATACAAATATTCATCCTCACTCTTAATTAGAGAAACATAAATTAAAACCTCATTAAGATAACATTTCTCATTATAAGATTGGTGAAAATGAAAAGGAATGACATTACATTCTGATGGCAAGGCTGTGGGAAGCTGGCACTCTTATATACTGCTGCTGGGAATGCAAATGCTAGAACCCTTCTGGAAGGAACTTTCCAATAAACTAACACAATTACATGTACACTTACGTTTTGATCCAAAATTCTCATTTCTAGGGATTTACTCTAATTATATATACCTCCAACAAGACAAAAGTGCATACATACAAGGCTATTCATTGCAGCATTATTTGTAATTGCAAAATTTTAGAAACTCTCCACATGTTCATACCAAGAAGAAAGGTTGAATATACTATGGAACCCACACAAAGAAGTATTATGTGTCTGAAAAAAGAATGAGGAAGATCGCTATGTGCAAATATGGAGTCATGTCAAATATATATTACTAAATGGAAAAGCAAAGTACAAATTCATAAGTATAATACGCTAGTTTTCATGTAAGAAAGAAGGGAGAAATAAGAAAATACATTTATATGTATTCACTAATAAAAAAAGAGAAAATACTCAAATTGATTACCTGTAGGATATGATTGAAAACTGGATAGAAAAATTGTGAATAGAATTAGGTTATCTTTTCCTCACTTTAAGCAGAAGTAATAATCATAATTTTCTATACAAAAGATAAGAGCAAGCGAATTATTACTAAAAGTGTTTTCTTTTTCATCTGCTAACATAACACATTTTCCAAACAGTGTGTAAAATTTTTCTTTCTTATTTATCTTCTCTGCCTTAAATAAATATTTAAATGTCCACTTGACTTTACTGGGACATTTTATCAATTTTGGGGGGAGCCTCAATTCATTCAGGTTTTTTAACTTTCTTGACAAAACTTGCTTCTGTAGTCTGTCTTGCTTTTATAAAATACAAATTTTTAAAAAGTCAAAGGCTTTGGAGTCAGAGTCCTGAATTTTAACCCTGGCTATAAGGACTACTTAGGACCTTAATTTTCTTCACATGGTGTTTTTCATCCAGTCTAGAATGTCTCCCACAAATGTTTTCAAGATAAGTTACATAATATGGAAACTATCTAATAGGTCAGGAAAATTACCCAGCAAATCGTTTTGCTGTCCTTCCAAATTACTTACATAACTTAAAGAGATAATTGTATGACTCTCAGCAGAAGTGATCACTAAATACTTGCATGAATTGTTCAAGTGAAATTAATTGGATAATATTTTTTTTTAAATTATGTTTTATTGGCCTAACAAAATGATTTATTGAATATGTGGCAATTGAGAAATTCGTTGATATTAAAGCCAACATTAATTGTTAATGTTAATAAAGTTTTTAAAAGAGCAAAAGACTGAATGTTCATTAAGGGCTACTTTCCAAGATGTTTAAATTTTATTTCCTATTTGGTCAAATTTCTAAATATCATTTTTTAGCAAGAGAAGATTCAACTCTAAGAGATAAGTTGAATGCATATGTATTTCATAAATTCCTTCATTCTCAGGTCAATAGTGACTGCTGCTTATTAAAGAATATGTCTGTTCTTAGTAAATCACCTAGCTTTATATGCCTGTCTTAAGAACATGTACTTAAAGTGCTTCAAGTACTTTAACTTGATTTTAATTTCACTGCTTCCTTTAGTAGGTGAGCCATCGCTTGACACTTGATTACTTTTATGGACATTTCATTTTCAATTAAGCCTTACACATCTGTTCTACCCATACATTACAAGTTCAAAGTTATCACAATTCAGAAATAGACCATAAAAGAATAAGAGTAAGTGATTTAAATGCATTTGTTCAATGTAGCATATATTTTCATAAGGCTTCTCCAGGTTTATGATGTAAATTATGACATATATTCTCTTTGTTTATAAATTAGCTTCAACATAAAAGGGTTCTGTGTTTATTGCATGTTTATTGCATATTTGCAACCATCCAGACATCAACATTATATTTAAGATCAAATTTATTAAAAGTGAACTACTCAAAAATACAGAAAAATGAACCATTCCATAATTTATTTTTCTCTTGTTTGTAATGTTGTAAAAACAGGCTAATTCATATCACCAAAAGGATAAAAATAATTGAGATGACAATGATAGTTTAGCCAATAAGACTTCAGTCGTCAATGACACTTAGAGTAATTTAATTGTACTAAAATTTAACTTGTAATGTAATGATTGCTGAGAGATGAGTACTTCATTTAGGCTATATTAATTGACTACAGAATTTTGCCAGTAACCAACTGAAGGAATGAGTGATGACGAGATTAGTATACATGTTTTTATGTATAAAGCTGTTTCTACAAACTTCTAAATATATATTCTTCTAAGTATATTCTGCTTCCTGGAAGGAGTTTAATTAAATATTGTGGCATAAACCACTTCAATGACATGGAAAAATATTTGTTAATTATTTTGCCTTTACCTGTAACAGCCATCTGTTCAATTAGAATTCCACTCACATACACACTAGATGTTTTCTCACAAGTAGAAAGTGAGCAATGTGCCATTTCATGTTTTCAGGTAGTATAACAAAACATGCAGAATATAAAAATTTTTAAAAGGTGTATCATATCTAAGAATAAAACATGACCTATGATATGGTCAGAAACTCAACAATATTTTATTTATCAGGCAAACTTACCTAAATAATTGTGAGTGTGTGTGTGTGTGTGTGTGTATGTTTGTATATAATGTATGTGTGTGTGCTGATGAATAATTCCAAAATGGTTTGAAAAGTTAAATTCTGGGAATGATTTTGTTAATGGATGAACATTACAGTCTTTGTCTTGAATTTAGCTCATCTTTGTACAATGTTAAATAGTCACTTGATACACATGTAAGCTTAGAAATATAGGAATAGAAGTATGAGTAAAATCATCATTTCTGAAACATAAAAAGAACTCTGAAACTTCTAACATCATTTTGAATTCAAAGTTGTCATCCAGTCTAGAATGTCTCCCACAAATGTTTAATAAATGTTTATTAAGCTACAGTGAGAAGGAACCTTATCTATCTTGCCTGTCATAGCACGGTTGTGCAAAATTGAATTTTTTAAGCACTGATATAGAATTATGACTTGCAAACCTTAGTCATATAATATGTATATGTATTTGAAATTAAGTGAATTTTTTTATTATAAAAGTGGTGAATATGTTTAATACCATGGTAATTATTCAGACTCTAAATAAATATGACAGGTATATATGCCTATTGAAAAAAAAGGTACAGTTCATTCACAACTACAAAATGTTCATCAATGAATTCTGACAATGGGCATTAAAGGTCTTATCTTTATTTTACAAAATAAAAAATTAAGTCTGAGGTAGAAATAGTTAGGTATTGATTTAAAAACCTGCATGATGTCTCCCTCAAGACATAAACGTGCGTTAGGGCTGAAACCCTAACCACCAGTACCTCAGAATATGACTCCCTTTAAAAGGTGATTAATTTTAAAGGAGGCCTTTAGACTGGGCTCCAATCCAATCTAACTGGTATCCTTATAAAAGAGGAAATTTGGACACACACAGAGAGACATCAGGGATACCAAAGCACTGAGAAAAGACTATGTGAGGACATAAGGCGAAAGTGGCCATCTTTAATTCAAGGAGAGGGGCCTCAGAAGAATCTAAACCCGATACCTTGATCTTGTATATAATATACATGCACAATACACACACACACACACACACACACACACACACACACGTATACCAGGGTGCCAAAAAAATGTACAGAAGTGGACACTTTGGTCAACATTGCTCAAGCAGTAGTTTGCCATAAGCAGAAATGTCTGGACACTGATGGTACCACTTTGAGTACCCTCCTGTAATCGCAGAAGTCAAACGTGACTTGTATTCATCTTTTCTTATCAGTATATATTGAGAATTACAATTTTAATGCAGTTTTCCTTTCTTAAAATGTGCATAGATTTTTTTTGGCACCGTGTGTGTGTGTGTGTGTGTGTGTGTGTGTATGATATACTATATATATGGAGAGAGAGATGATAAATAGATGATTAGATAGATAGCTTGATCAACAAACAGACATATAAGTAGTAAGATAACATTAAAAAAGTAAAATATGTTACTTTCTAAGGAGTTAGTATAATTCAGGTCATCCAAAAACCTCAAAAAGAGAGACAGGTCATTGTGAAAAAATAAAATTCAAGTTAGCAGAGTCCTATAGAGCTCTTAGATAGGCAAAGTGCCATCCTTAGTACAATTTGGAGAAGTACTTTTTATGCAAGTAGCACCTTCCATATCCAAGGGGTTCAAATCAATTGCAGGATCAAACCAAAGAGTCTAATTATCAGGACTACTGAGATAGGATTTATGAAATGAATCAAGATAAATTCATTGTTAATGACTGACTTTAGAAAGAATACAAAAGAAATACAAATAAAGAAAACAATTAAATTTATCTTAAATATTTGTACACTGTACAATAATAAAGCTGCTTAATCACTTGGCAAAATACTTTGAGCTAATTTCCAAGCAGAGTTGGAAAACTCAGGTGGATATCAGTGTTAACTGACAACAACACTGCCTTGTGTAACCTCATACCATCTATAATTTATATATTCATCAATGACACATAATTACTGGGGACATACTGTGTGCAAAGCATATTTCTATGCCTTGGGTATATAGCAGTGACTAAAACAGAGAAAGCTGTATCCTCACAAACCTTATCTTCTGGTGAGAGTAACGATTAATAAACAAGCCAATACATGTAAACAAGTAATGAAACGTGATGAAAAATGGAGGATGACAGCATAACAGAGGAACTGTATCTTTAAAGGGCAATGCTATGTGCTGAACTGTGTACCCCCAAAATTCATAAGTTGAAGTCTTAATCCCATTACCTCAGAATGTGATTGTATTTGGATATGGGGTCTTAGGAGAGAATTTAAATGAAGTAATTAGGGTGGACCCTAATCCAATATGACTGGTACCCTTATAAGAAAAGTACATTTGGACACAGACATACATAAGACAATATGAAGACAAAGTGGGAAGATGGCCATCTACAAATCAAGGAGAAATGCCTCAGAAGAAACTAACACTGGCAACATTTTGCTCCCCAACTTTTAGTCTCCAGAACTGTGTGATAATAAATTTCTGTTGTTTAAGCCCCTCAGTCTGTGATACTTTGTTATAGCAACCTTAACAAACTAATATAGATGATCTGGAAGGGTTCTCTGGGGAGGTAACACTTTAGCAGAAAACATCAAAGTTTAATGGCTCCAAGATGGTACAACTACAGACAGCTTTGCAGCTGATGTAAGTTGAACAAAACAGAAGAGGAAGAGGAAATTAGACCAGAGAGGTAGGCAGAGGGCAAATAATATTTTGCCTAAAAGACAGTTTGTCAGGGTCAATGACAAAGAAGAATAACTATCCATTACCCCCCATTTTTCTGTCGTCTCTTAGAAAAGCTAATATGAAACACAAATTTCAACAACTGAAATCTCACCTTCCAGAATTTCTAATCTCTGAAATCTCATTACAACCAGTGCTGTAAAGATTGGAGGAAAATAAACACATATAATGGTTGTTGATAAAAGTTTGATCAGCAAAATCTATTCAAATTTAAATATTCATTGATAACAGTCACATCTTCAAGAAACATCTACACAAATGAATACACAAGTAATAAAAGATACAAGTACAATGATATGTATTATGCCTCTAGTTACAAGAGAAAAAATTGGTAAGTATTTGACTAAAAGTAGATCACTTCATAAAACAAAGTTTAGAGGAATACACATGAGTGAAGTATCCAACAGAAAGAACCCATAGTGACAAATAAAGTGCTTTTTTCTTTCTTGTCAGAGCATAATTTCTTATCTCCTACTGTGTATGGTATGTAATAAACTAGAATGTGGTCCTTCATAGCCTTCAAATAAATTTTGCTACATAATTTTATTTCTTCATGATAACACTAACAATTAGATGTTATCCCTACTGGAAAAAAAATACACAAGCAATTTAAGGTTGAAAATAGTAAAATTAGTGATTCCCAAACCTGTTTCATGTTAGAAACTCATGAGGAGCTCTTAAAAACACCTGTTTCCACAATCCATGTTAGACAATTAAATGAGAATGGGAAGGAGGGGTGATGCTTATAATGTTTGGCTAGTTTTAGAACCATCAGGGTAAATGACTTGATTAAAAGATCTACACATAGCTGAGGTTAAATCAATTCCAGGGTAAAGGAATTCAGATGTACAAACCTGCTTCAGGAAGCGAACCTTAGCACACTCACCTTAGCATATTTACTTTAGCATATTCACCTTATCAGCGCTGAATCCTAATCCTAACCCTAATCAGTTTAGCAAAGGTGAGTTACCACATACAGGGCCAACAGGAAGAAACCTAGCAAAGCCTATCTACCTCTGTGTCCCAGCAAGAATTTACCACATGTCCCATGTCTACTCTTTCAGTTACCTGTGAATTACCAACCTTCCCTCTGAAATCCCAAGTCCCTGCCCCCCTTTTCCTTTGCCCAGAACGGCACATAAGTTTCAACTAACCAATGCATTGCAAGTATCATATCTTATGACACCTTGGCATGTACATTCATAATAAATCTTGGACATTTTCTCTTGTTAATCATCCTCTGTTAATATCATTGTTAGCCCAGCTAGAAGAATTTAGAAGGTGGGAAGAAAATTATTTTTTAAACGCCCACACCACATCAAAGCCCAAAAAATATTATTTCACCTTTGAAATTAATGTAGAACTTAAAGAAATATGTTGGATAGAACTAAGTCTAATTATCCTCCCGATGCTAACATTATAAAAATCTTGGAGATGTAAATGTATATGCATATGTGTGTGTGTGTGTGTGTGTGTGTGTGTGTGTGTGTGTGTGTGTATATATATATATATATATATGCGCCCAATATCAAAAGGAAGAAAATGAATTTACTTTATGACAGAAATGAAGTGGTAATTCAGGTAAAGCAGTAAACAAAATGCTGCAGAGGCCCTGAAGAGTTTCAGTCCTAGATAAAACCAGGGAGTACAAGGACTTGGGTTCTGAATTTCATGTGGAGACAGGAGACATGGACTTTGGTCTGTGTGAATGAATGAGCTGGAATTAATAGCTATACATGAAGATGGAATTCTGGATGGGCTATGCTTTTGAGGAAAACTAGTAAGAACCTCAAGACCCACTAGCCTAGGTACTGAGGGGGAAAAAAAAAATGGCAGGAAGAAAAAAGCAATGAGACATCAGAGAAGTGAGAAATCTGTGACCTGCCAAGTGTCAGAATCACAATATAAAAAATTAATATAAAAACAGCCCTGGAGCCAGGAAGCCTCAAAGGCCCTAAAAAATCAAAAGCTGAATCTAACTTTAGGGTCACTTTCAAAATACAGGAGAATGGAAATACTCTGAAAGAAAACAAACAAAATAAAAGTAGCAATTCTTATGATAGAATATATTTAATAAGAAGAGAATTATACCCAGAAGGAAGGAATAACATCCTAAAAGTATGATTCACAGAAAATTTGTAAAAATACTATTAAATAAAATAAGAAGCAACCATATAATTAAACAATAAAGGCTAATGTTGAGGATTTTAAAAATTTATTGAGAAAGTGTTTATTTTCTTTCAAGTATTTCTTTTTAATTTTTAAAAATTTATTTTTCATTTGTCTTTGACATTCAATATTATAGTTGTTTCAGGTGTACAAAACAACATAGTGATTAGACATTTGTATAGCTCACAAAGTGATAACCCCAATAAGTCTATTTCCCATCAAACACTGTACAGTTATTACGAAATTATTGACTATATTCCCTATGCTGTACTTTGGATTCCATGACTCTGTTTTTCCAATTATAGTTGACATTCAATATTATTTTACATTACACTTCATAACATATTTTTCTGTTATATCCCTTCAGGCAAGGGATACAAAAGAAAAAATAAACAAATAAGACTATGTACAACTAAAAAGTTTTGCACAACAAAGAAAACCATCCACAAAATGAAAAGACATCCTACTGAATGGGAGAATATATTCACCAATGATATATTTGATAAGGGGTTAATAGGCAAAATTTATAAAGAACTCATACAACTCAACACCAAAAACAATCCAATTAAAAAATGGGCAGAGGACCCAAATAGACATTGTCCAAAGAGGACACACTGATGGCCAATAGACATATGAAAAGATGCTCAATGTCACTAATCATCAGAGAAACGCAAATAAAAAGCACAATGAGATACCACCTCACTCCTGTCAGAATGGCTATCAACAATAAATCAATGAACAAGTGGTTGATGAGTATGTGGAGAAAAGGGGACCCTTGTACACTGTTGGTGGGATTGCAAATTGGTGCAGCCACTATGGAAAACAGTATGTAGGTTCCTCAGAAAATTAAAACTATGACTACTTTATTACCCAGCAATCCACTTCTGGGTATTTATCCAAAGAAATCCAAAAGAATAATTCAAAAAGATATATGCATCCCCTATGTTCACTGCAGCACTATTTGCAATAACCAAGATATGGAAGCAACCTAAGTGTCCAACAATAAATAACCACATAAAGGAGTGGTACAAATATACAATGGAATATTATTCTGCCATAAAAAATGTATAATGTTAGGAATTTTTAAATGAAGTGAAACTCAAGTAGTAGACCCTTTTTCATGTAAAATGGGAGAAACAGGATTCAAATTTCAAGTTTTCTAACGCATTTTTATTGGCTAAAAAAAGAGATCATGAAACTGGATCATTTTTGATAACTTAAAATCAAGTAAACATGTCAGAAATGTAAGTATATATAGTAAAATAACATAAATGAAGGTAAATGATAGAAAATCCAAATGCAAAAAGTGAAAGAAACAAAAATGACAACCATTAGAATGGAAAGCAAACAGAAAGTAATTCAAAAATCATAGTATTTGAAAACACAAAATAAGCAAATAAGATGATAGATAATTGTCCACATGAAATATTAATCAAATGTTTTCTTAAATTCCTTAAACTCACTTTGAAAAAAAGCATAAATCCATAAATTGAAAGAAATTGGTTTTCTATTTAATATATAAAGTCAATGAAACTGAAATTTTGAAAGAGAAGAGTGGAAAATATAAAGCACACAAATACTAAACAAAAGAAATCTGGTATAGCGTTATTAATATTTGACAAAAGAGAATTTAGACAAAGTAACATACAGCTAAAGAGACTAATGAATTAATATTAAAAGAAATTACTTAAGAATGACAAAATAATAGAAGATATTTGCTCCTAACATATAATTTCCATAAAAAGGAAAAGTATACATTGAGAGACTATTATGGAGAAATTGATAAATCTATATTCATTGGGGGAGATTTTTTTAAAAACTAAGTACATAAGGAGATTCAGATAACACAATAAATTGCATCTCATAGATGCATAAATAACCTTGTGTAACATATATTAGTATTCCTTTCAAAATCAGATATGGAACATTTATAAAATTTGAACTTCATTTCATTGCAAAACAATTCTTAACAAGTATCAAATTATTTAAATCATACAGACCATATGCTCTGAAGAAAAAAGAAAATATAAAAAGCCATGAATACATGGAAACTGCTAGCTAGTCTTCCATTTAAATATTTCCCCCCTTCATTGGGTGCCTAACTGAACTATATTCCTAACCCTTGTAGTTAGATATTATAGTTAGTTAAGTATCTAAGTAGTCTGCAATGAAATGGGAGCATAAGGAACAAACGCCACTCACAGGCCTAGCCATGAACACTTCTCTATGCTTCTGATGGCTGATGTAGATTCAGATCAGACCCTAAAAGACAGCCTAGGCAGAAGATGGAAGGAGACTTTCTCAGGTATCATGTGGAGGAGAGTCCACTGACCCCAGTTGAGTAAGAAATAAGCTACTGTTGGGTGGAAACATTAAATTTTGAGTTCTCTGTACAACAATTTAGTCTTCTCTCAAACAAATAACAGGGAAAGAGCTTTATGGTTTGTAATTTAAAACGAGACTTCTAAATCATTCTAAATAATTCAAAAGTCATAGAAATATCATAATGTAAATCATTAAATATTTAAATCTGAATGAAAACGAAAAGCTATAAAAACTTGAGAAATGCAGCATAAGTACTGAGAGTATAATAGCCTTAATACTTAATGGGGGGAAAAAAGAAAGATGTAAAGTTAATAAGCTAAGTATTCAATTTAAGAACTCAGAAAACCAAAGAAAGTAGTAGAAGGCGGGAAATAATAATGATAAAAGCAGAAACTGATGAAATGAATAGCAAAGAAAGTTATTTTAAAATTGATTAAAGAAGACAATTTAGGTGATACAAATAAACTTAACACTTTATCAAGTTCAAGTGGATAGTCACCTTTCGGAGAACTGCAAAGTGGGCAGAAAGCCTTTTCAAAGTAAAAAGTAAGGAACAAGAGACCAATAGAAAATATCTGACTGGTTGGGGGCACATAGTCATGAAGCCACATGTTTTGGGTGAGAAGGTGCAGAGGGGGCTTGGCACTGGGGATTGGCTGGCTGGATAGACTGTGTTTCTGGTCGGGTGAAGCATTTACAGGGACATGAAAGTTAACCAAGTTTGGGTTTGCTGACCTGGCACCCTAGGCAGGAGCGGCTTCATCTTGGGTCTAGAAATTTATTTCAATAAATAAAATCAAATGCTTGTTCTTTGGAAGACTAATAAATTAACTTATTCTTAGTCAAGAAAGAAAACCTGAAGAGACAAAAAGAAATTACAGAAAATGAAACATTAGTTAAAAATCTGTTCACAAGGATAACACCACGACTACATAATATGTTTTAGAGGTGATATTGAAAGTTTAGGAAATGCTTAAACCCTAATTTATGCTAAATATTGATTTACTACTTTAAAAGGCAAGACAATTACAGGTATTCTTAAGTATCTAGTTTAATGCAATAGTGATAAAGTAATAATAGAGAAAAGCATTTGTGGTGGGTAATTTTTTATATTAATTTGATAAAGCCACAGGGTGCCTAGTCATTTAGTCAAACATTATTCTAGATTGGCTTTGAGGGTGTTTTTAGATGAGATTAACATTTAAATCAGTAGACTGAGTAAAGCAGATTGCACTCCCTAATGGGGGTGGCCTTTATCCAATCATTAAAAGCCCTTCATAGAACAAAAAGGTTGACCCTACCCTAATGAAGGGAGGATTCCTGCCTGCCTGCCTTTGAACTGGGACATCAACTTTTTCCTGCCTTCAAATGCAAACTGAAACATTACCTTTTCTTGGGTCTCAAGAGCGTTGGCCTTGGGACTTGAACTACACCGCTGTCTCTCCTGAATCTTTAGCCTGCCAACTCTCCCTGCAGATCTTAGGACTTGTCAGACTCTCTAATCATGTAAGTGAAAAATTAAACAAAATTACCCACTATCATGGATTCTATTCAACAGGATATTTACTGGAAGTCTCATCCAAGTCATAAAAGTGGAAAAAGGAGTGGGGCATTCAGGAATTGGAAAGGAATCGTTTTAAAGGCCAGAGTTTTCTGCAATGATTGTTCATATGGAAAACTAAACAGAATCTATAGACAAGATTATAGGATGAATAAGCAAAATTAAAATAAAAATCAATGGTTTTTGGCTGCTTTGTCTTTGGAGTAGCCTGCTTCTTGTCTCTCCTCTGCCCGAATACTTATCCTTGCTTTCGTTTCCAAAAAAAAAATCAAAAAAAAAAAATCAATAGTTTTTATGCTTAGCAAAACTAATTTTGAAATGAAACTTTTAAAAACTCAAGTAACCCATATGGTATATAGGGATGAATCCAAATAAATATACTCAAGATATCCATAAGTAATATTATTTTTAGAAAATTACTGATGTGCATAAAAAGACTTCAGTAAATAACTGGAGTAATAAACTATATTCATATAAACACTCAATATCATAAAGATAATGTATTTCCAAAATGAATCTTTAACTTCTGTTACTGTTAATATCTTTGAAGAATTTGAAATTGTGATCCTAAAATTATTGGAAAAGAAAAGGAAACTAGGAATTTTTTGGAAATGTGTCAAATTAATCCTCAGCACACCAGAAAGGTCTTTCATGCTGCCCTAGTTTTTCAATGCTCCCTTTATTTTTGTGACTCTCCAATACCATCTAATATATTGCTTATTTATGTCTAAGGTGGTCTGAGTTATCATTGCTGTAACCCAGAGAATTTGAATACGTTGGTTTTAGTTCAAACTATTCATTTGTCTCCATGACTCAATTTCTTCACCTATAAAAAGAGGTTTTACTGAACAATTTCCAAGTTTCTCTCAAGTACTCAGAATCTTTCACACGCACTGTATTGTACATATGCAAAGGACGGTGTATGTTTTTTTCCTCTTAAATCAGACACCATCTCTCTTATGAGAATTAGAAAAATTAAACTTGCCAAACTCTTTTCATTAGCCTAGGTATATTAGGCAGTCTTCTGAGTACTACTACTTAGAACCCATGCTACTTGCCTTTCATACACAAGTGATATGTACGGTTAGGGCCTTTCTAAGACTATACACATTCTGGTATGGAACCACAAAATACCCCAAATAGCCAAAGCAATCCTAAGAAAAAAGAACAGTGCTGGAGGTATCACACTCCCTCACTTTAGCTTGTACTACAGGGCAACAATAATCAAAACAGCATGGTACTGGCATAAAAACAGACATATAGACCAAGGGAATAGAACTGAGAATCCAGAAATAAACCCACATTAATATGGACACATAATTAAGAAAAGACAGCCTCTTCAATAAATGGTGCTGGCAGAACTGGAAAGCCACATGCAAAAGAATGAAACTAGACTGCTATCTGTCACCATGTACCAAAATTAATTCAAAATGGATCAAAGACTTAAGCATAAGACCTGAAACAATAAACTGCATAAAAGAAAACATAGGTACTAAACTTATGGACCTTGAGTTCAAAGATCATTTTATGAATTTGGCTCCAAAGTCAAGGGAAGTAAAAGCTAAAATAAATGAATGGAACTATATCAAACTTAAAAGCTTCTGTACAGCAAAAGAAACCATCAACAAAGTAAACTGAATGGGAGAAGATTTTTGCAAACAGTGCCTCCAATAAGGGGCTAATATCCAAAATATACAAGGAACTCATGCAACTCAACAACAAAAAAACCAACAACCCAAGAGAAAAAAAGGCAGAGGACCTGAAGAGACATTTCTCCAAAGAAGACATACAAATGGCAAATAACATATGAAAAAATGCTCAATATCACTAATCATCAGAGAAATGCAAATAAATGATATCACCTCACCCCAGTTAGAATGGCTATCATCAACAAGACAAATAGTAACAAGTGTGGGAGAGGTTGTGGAGAAAAATGAACCCTTTTGGATCGATGGTGGGAATGCAGATTGGTGCAGCCGCTATGGAAGGCAGTGTGGAGGTTCCTCAAAAAATTACCAATAGAATTATCATATGACCCAGCAATCCCTCTCCTGGGTATCTACCACAAAAATCTGAAAACACTTATCCATAAAGACAAGTGTGGCATTGCTGTTCATTGCAGTTTTATTTATGGTGGCCAAGACATGGAAACAACCAAAATGTCCTTCAATAGATGAAAGGATAAAGAAGTTGTGGTATATATACACAATGGAATACCATTCAACAGTAAGAAAAGATGAAATAGGGCCATATGTGACAACATGGATGGATTACTTCTGGGTTTATGGTGTTCGTAAACCGAAATGTCTTTCAATGGAGATGTTCGAAAACCGAGGTACTAAGTGTGCTGTAATGATTTTCAACTTCATAAATAATATCCCCAAATCCATGCAATAAGTGCCATAAGACTTTATAAGCTAGTTTTCTTTTTCCAGTGAAAATGCTATTTCTAAGATTTGTTTAAATGTGGTACTATTATTAGCTGATAAATTATTTTTAAATTAACAAAAGACTGTTAGATATAGTCATCATTAACATACTTAATGATTGTAATCATCATTATTAATTTAAGTAGTCCTCTTTTCTCAGTGAAATTTTGACACTACTATTAGACACAAAAATGTATCTGTTCCACTTCTTTGTGTGTGGACATATAGTTTCCTATTTTAACTTTGTGCAAACCCCTTAAAGTTCTATTATAAATAGTGATTTCTATTTGGTGAGCATGTATTTGAAATTGAATCTAGAGGGTAAAAGGGAGCCATTTAACAATTTATCTATTCATTCAAAAATATTAACAGAATTCTTCTGTGTGCCAGCACACTCTGATAGGTACATGGGTTCAATGAAGAGATGAAAAAGAAGAAACAGGAATTTCTCTCTTGAAGTAGATAATATATTGGATATATCCAAATAAGTTTCTCAGTATCACTCATATAGAACTGGGTGCCATAATTAAAAAGCAAAATCTGAAAGTTTTGAATAATATGGATTTTTACTCTGGTTTTCATTGAAAGACAGAGTAGAGTTTACATGCTTTATTACATACCAAATGTTCTTTAAAATCTGTTTTAAAAAAATCCTTCTCTCTTTTTAGCATTTCTTATAACAACTACTAAAATTGTTATTTCTCTCTTATACCAGTACAGTTCACTCATGCCACATTGCTACAGATCCCAGCCCTCCTTCTTCTTCTCTCTCAGTATATACATCCAAAACCTGAAAAATACTACCTGCCATGTACAGCTCTCTGAGAAATAAGAGTATCCTTCCACTCTACTGATTTTTATTTATTTATGTATTTATTTTTTCTGTGGGGACAAGGCATCTTTACTATCATTGTATTCCTATTACCCATAAGGGTCTGGGAAATAAAATTATCTGTATAAGAAACATTTATTTGGTGACATTTGATGGGGGCAGTTAGCTGAATGCTGATATGCTCCGTACCGCAAATATGAGATCCTGCGGCCTCCTTTGTTTGTGACTGCCTCTACTTCTTTATTGATACTAATAGTCAGCTCCACAATTCTATGTGTTCCTGGGTGAAGAAACCTGTTCTGAAGCACTGTACCTTCTCTGGCTTCCACATCCCCATAAGCAAGAGGGAAACAGAGTCCCAGGATTCCATTTACATTGAGTAAAACTGTCGTTACCTGGCTCTATTCCCATAGCCGCAAAAGTGAAGGGGGGCATAAGAGGTCTGCTTTTACCTGTCAACCTCTTCTCTTTCCTTCCCTCAACAACCACTATTACAGCCGCATATCTACCACTCATTTTGTTTTCATGGGAACTTTTCTCTTTATGCCCATTAATCTAGCCAGTGACTCCAATGGGGCCTGGAGCCTACAGCTCCGACTTCTAATCTCACTTCTTCCAAAATTCTTCACTTTGTCACACTTCCTTCTGTAATTCACAATCTTTCATCACCAGAATCACTTGCATTCTCAACTTCTGTGATATCTTCATTTTCCTTATTGCTTTTAACCAAGAACTGGCTCTGTCTTATGAACCTTGGGGGACCTATCAAGTTAAATTATCTTGAACGAATGGTCATACTTGTACCTCATTACTGTGCCCAAATAATTCTTCCTTCTTCATCCCTAAAATTCCATTTTCAAATTACACGTCAAACTGCTTAACTAAATCATAATATTTAGTGATATAAAATATCTAAATAAATGACTCTTCCAATACTCTGGAACTTTTTCAAGAATATTTAATACTCATAAAAACCCTATGAGGCAAATATTATTAACACCCTATCAAAGTAAAACTCCCTGAAAACACTTTCTGAGTTTCCAATTACTCTTGTTGAATTTAACAATATGTATACCTGATTATCTAGCACACTTATAGACATCTCAAATTCACCATGACAAAAATTCTTCCCTATTCTGCTCTTCACATGATTGTCACATCCCCCAAAATGGCAAATTTATACTTGAAATCCTTTCTCCAGATATTCCCTGGGTTCCTCTATAACTTTCAAACATTTTCTGCAATGTTTATGTACACAATTTTAAATAGCACCCCCAAATTTCCTACCTCTGTTCTGTGATTTATGTTCTTTATACCACTTAACACAAAAGGACATATTAAATTACACTTAATTATTTATCGTGCATACCCCCATCATTATGTAAATTCTATGAGAGTGAGCATTACTGTCTTTTTTAAAAGTAATATATACCTCCAAAATCTAGCTGAGTGTCTGGAATATTAGGGACTCAATAAATATATGTTAAATAATTGAATAAATAAATGAGTTTCAGTACAAATTTGATCCAAGAAAAATGGAAGAGATCATTGCAAATATTTCCTGGTCAATGTGTTTGATATTTATGAAGTCAGATGTATCCCTTAAAAATGCCCAGAGTCTAGCAGACAAATTCTTCTTAAGAAACTAAGGAAATGTGAGGACTAAATGTAATGTAAGATCCTGGAACAATAAATAAATAAATACATAAGGCTATTTATTTATTTCCCTGAAAATAAGACCTAGCCGGACAATCAGCTCTAATGTGTCTTTTGGAGCAAAAATTAATATAAGACCCGGTATTATATTATATTATATTATATTATATTATATTATATTAATTATATTATATTTGACCCGATCATGTATTATAGTAAAATAAGACCGGGTCTTATATTAATTTCAGCTCCAAAAGATTCATTAGAGCTGATTGTCCAGCTAGGTCTTATTTTGGGGGAAACACAGTAGATAAAACTAAGAAAATCTGAGAAAAGGATGAACTTTGGTCCATTATTAAATAATAACATATCAATATTAGTTCATTAATTGTGACAAATGTGCCAGTCTAATGCAAGATGTTAAAAAACAGGAAATTGAGTGTGAGGTACATGGAAGCGCTTAGTACTATCTGTGCAACTTTTCTGTATATCTAAACCAGTCTAAAATAAAAAGTACATCAAAATTATAATAAATTCTAATTTTTTCTTATTAGTATTGTCATTCTTTTAAAAATTATCTACTCCAAACTTGATACTGCATCTAAATTTACATAACAATGATTTAAATAGTGCCTTCCAATAGAACTTCCTGAAATGATGGAAATGTCCTAGCTGCACTAACCTATCTAGTAACCAATAACCAGATGTGACTATTAACCATTTGAAAGATGGCTAATATGACTGAGAAATCTAATTTTTAATTATATTTTATTTTTATTAGAATGGAAGCAAATTGTCATATATAGCTATTACATTCCAATGGTTTACATGTAATCAATTGTACATTGGTCACAGAGGTTTTGAAGTTAGTATGATTTATTTTTTCTAGTGTGACTTCTGTTGTTTTGATTGCTTTACTTTATAGCAACAAAGGCTTATTTTATTTTAAAAATATAAACAAATTATAGGTGTACATTTACTTTTAATCATTAACGCTTATGCAAAAATCACCTAACATAGAAAATGATAACATTTACTTCTGTACTGGTGTCAAAGTTATGATTGAAAGTGAGAAATTATTCTATATTCTACAGTGTTACATACTTAACATAGTTGACAAGAAAAATAATCAAATAAATATTAAACTGTGCTTTCAGTTATCACAAGGAAAACACAAGGATTGAACTTAACATATGTATGGAGGTCATTTAATATTGCCAGCTCTCAACAGCTACATGGCACAGTTCAAAAAGATTAAAGATAAATAGAGTGATTGCTTGCTGAAAATAGTTTCAAATTATAAGAAAGACATACCTGAAGTTAGAGAGCCCATATCTTTATTAGAGAGCAGAGAGAGATAGAAAATGGAGAGAAAAATATTTCTAAAATAATAACCCTGGTAAATATTCTGAAATAAATACTACAAAAGCAAAACACCAGACTACACAATAAAATTACCTCATAATAAGAACATAGGTAGTGTTTCCAATAGCTATCATTTTTATTGCAATACTAATTTAGGGTGATTTTTAAAAAAAAAGTTAGCAGCATTTTCCTAGATGTAACAAATTTTTAAAGAGTAATTATTCTTTTTAACTCCCAGCACCTTCTTAAATTTTTAGTAGCCTGTACCAGAAAATAAATAAAATTCAATGGTGCATTCTATGGTCATATCTACATTGAGTAAAGGTTACTATTATAGTCAAACAAAAGTTAAATCATCATTTTTTTCCTATAGAATTTAAATAAATGGGCCCTGAAGAATAGTTCTTGAGTGAATTTTATTAAAGGTTAGTTTCCTAGTGATTTTTATTACAAGATCTTTCTAGTGTTTGCTCTTCTGACATCTTTTCCTGTGTGAAATTTTGAAGAAAAACCTAGTATGTTCTCAGTTCAGAATATCATAACTTTATAACCTTCTCCTGTGGTTAAAACATATTATTCATTTAAGGTCAGCATTATGAACATGATTGAAAATATGAGACCTGGGACTGAAGATATGAACCAAATATAAAAATACATCAAAAACAAGTATAGGCATGTTCAACTCCTAAGAAAGTCATTTTTTTATTAAAAGTTATCTGCAGAGATACTAGTATATTTTTTCTTCCTTTTGATGCAAGCATTTTTTTTCCACTTTTATATTTATTTATTATTTGCAGATGTCCTACCATTTAGAACAAAGGATTGTTAGGTATTTGGCCTTGGAATAAACCTAATTTCAGTGAATCAATATTTTTGTCATTAATTTCAATCAAATAGATATTTATATTTACATAAGAATCACTCTTGCTATAAAGTTACAATGAATGACTCTTTTACAACTTGCCAGGTATTTTATAATTTTTAAAGTGTAAGCATAATTTAAGCACATGTTTTGCTTGTTTTTATTGATAACTTTTCAATCAGAATCAAGCATAAGTAAATCTTAATGTCCAACCATTAATCCAATAAAGGTTAAAGTTTTTGTATTCAATACTTTCTTGCTCTAATTTAAATAGCATTCCAGATGACAGGGTGAAGTGAGGCTAAATACAGTAATTGTGTTTTCTTCTCTACTAATTTGAATTGACATTTAATATGACTAATCATAAACGTAACACATGAGAATAATTAAAATTAAAAGAAATAAGAAAAATGAAAATCATGGTATTCAAAGATACAAATTGAATTTACTACACATTTAATGCCAATCTTGCCATCACTCATGAACTCAAAATGATGCTGTCCTTTCACAAAGAAATTGACCCCAAATTGGTCAAATTACATCTACACCATGATTCATAGATTTCAACTTTCATCACTCCAAATTAAGAATGTTTAGAAGAGTTTGCTAGAATTATCTCTGCAGATTTCCAGGGATATTGAATTCTGGAGATATTAAAAGTATTTTAGAACCATTGTAGGTATTTACCAAACAAAAGAGAGATAAGCTGCAGAGATAGAACAGGGTGTGAGACACATGGCATCAATTCTTTCATTGCTAGATAGGAGGGAAAGTCTATGTTAGGAATCACATGGCTTGGATTTAAATCTAAAATACTTCAATATTTTAAGCATTATGGTTGAACATATGTGTACCACCCAAGAGTTTAGTGATAGCCTTCTTTCCTTCTGTCAGGAAATACTGTTAAGTGGTAAGAAAATAAAAGTTTCCTGAGCTATCCATACTATATCATGGTAGTAAGCCAGTGGATTGTAACATCTTATAGCAATAGTGTAGCTAAAACATGAACTGGAATTGACTGACTTCTTCTGATAGAGAAATAGAGATAAAAGGCATTGGTCAAATCAATGCCTTTTATCTTTTATCCTATGTCAGCCCCCAGCGAGAGAAATACTTACTCTACCAAACTTGTCATTCAAAGACATAGCAATCTGAGATACTATCTTTTTTTAGACTTCTATAGCACACTGCCTATCGTCAAATATTCTTTAAGATACATCAAGAATGCTTTGTGAGTAAAACCAGATGTTTTCAAGAGTATTTGATCTTCACTGAGTTCCTAGTTCTTACATCTTTATGATTAAGAGATTATTTTTTTTAATCACCCCCCCCAACACACACACACACACACACACACACACACACACACACACAAATGCAGTATTTTCTGGAATTATAGAAACTTTTAAGGCTTATGATATGGTCTTTCCACCAACGTTTGCCAATTTTTAAATGTATGACCCCTATTTATAACATTCTTCACTCTTCAAACTTTGAAGCCACATAAATTTTAATGTAAACTTGGTTTCTATTTCACTCCATGCCTCTGAGCAAAATCTCCACTAAATATTCCTAAATCAGTGTACTTCATTGATCTTATTGAAACCCACGAAGGACATATGCATTTTGACCCCTGTTCTCTAAATGTCCCTGAAACACTGCTTGCTCATCCAACACCAAAAGTTTGAACCTAGTTCTAAGTTTCAACATAGTCCCCTAGGGCTTCTCTTTTACTCCTGTAGTTTTTAATAATAGTTCCTAATTAGATGTTTCTTTTTTTTAATTAAATTTATTGGGGATGACGTTGGTTAAAATTGTAAAAAAGGTTTCAACTATGTAATTCTATAATTCATCATTGGTATATTACAGGGTGTGTTCACTACCCAACGTCAAATCTCCCATCACCATTTATCTGACCTGCTTTACCTTTTTCTATCCCCATCACCACCTCTTTTCCTCTGGTAACAACCATACTTTTTCTGTGCCTGAGTTTTATTTCCATTTTTTTGTCTTCTTTGTTTTTTGCTTTCAGTTTTTACCCTACATGAATGAAATATGGTTCTCAACTTTTTCTGCATGAGTTATTTCACTCAGCATGATATTTTCAAGATTCATCCATGTTGTTGCAAATGGCAGTATTTCATCTCTCCTAATGGCTGAGTAATATTCCATTGAATATGTGTACCATAATAGAATCAATCGACTACAAAATGGCTTCCATGTAAACAAATCATTCAAACTGTATTCTCAAAGATAAGTCATATATATATATATATATATATATATATATATATATATAATGTGCAGATAATCATCCATAAAAATGAACAAGAAAAACTTCCTCTCAGTCCTCTGTCTGCTTCATGTCTCCATCAAACCAACTACCTTCTTCTTGTCTCCATCAAACCAACTACCTTCTTCGTTAAATCTCTTATCCCTTTGCTTTTGTGACACAATCTCTCTCTCTCTCTCTCTCTCTCTCTCTCTCTCTCCCTCCCTCCCTCCCTCCCTCCCTCTCCTCCCCTCCCTTTATCCCTCTGCCCCATTTTCTACCCCTAATTGTTTGACTTTGTTCTTCAGAACTTGTAATAGTTCATTTTCCTCTGCTTGATATCAAGTTTCAATGTTTTGCTAAATTTGTTCTTTCACTGACAATCTCTTCAATAAATCTTTTCATTTATTTGCTTTGACTATTATGGTCATAACTCTAAGCCTCCATAGTAAACTATATCTTGAACCGATTATCATTCCAATGACTCACTAGACTTATCAACCTGAATACCTTATAATTAAACTCAAATTATCTATGTTAAAATTCTTGGCACTTCTAGATAAAATGGCAGATGGAGTGAGCATGAGAAATAGTACCACACACATATATCATTCATATCACACATGTATATATTCTATATGCATACATTCCAGCTATATAAATCATATAAATTAGTAGTTAGAAAACTTTCTTATAAAATACATAGTTGAGTTTAAAAGCAAAAAAAAAGAAAATCTACTCATCTCAGGAATGAATGAGAAATCCCTTACCCTATCATGTTTCTCCAAAAATAAGACCTAGCCGGACCATGAGCTCTAATGCATCTTTTGGAGCAAAAAATAATATAAGACCTGGTCTTATTTTACTATAATATAAGACCGGGTATTGAATAGAATACAATAGAATACAATAGAATACAATAGAATACAATAGAATACTGGATCTTATATTAATTTTTGCTTCAAAACACGCGTTAGAGGTGATTGTCCAGCTAGATCTTATTTTCGGGAAACACAGGATACATAATTAAAGTTGAAGATGCAGTTTAAATGTATATCAGGATGAGAAATATGTTTCCAAGATAGATCAGTTTTAACTTAATGTTTATAGTAGTGGAAACTTGATTCTTTATATAAAATGAAGAGCACAAACAATACTATTACATCTATGAATGTCTCTAAATTTTGGCCTAGCATCTTAGTATCAAAAGAAGCACCTTAGTTGTTAGAGAATTCAGGCCAAATTACAAATTTAAAAACCTGAGCCAACACCAGATTTGAAGACATCAAAGAAAGAATAGAATACATAAAACAATTGGACATTATTATGCAAAATAAAATATGTAAAATAAATAAAATGTATAGGTTACACACCAAAAAAGACACAGATAAAGAAATAATTGCAAAATAGTAATTAACCAGGAAGAAAGAAATACAGAGATGTGAAGAGATGAAAAAAAGATGAGAATAAACTCTGGAAGATAGATATATGATTACCTAATAGAACTTTCAAAAGGCAAGAGATAATGAAGGAAAGTAACATTATTTTCCAGAATTGAGAAATACATGATTTTAAAATTTAAAAAGCACTGACAATCAAAATAGGATTTTAAAAATCCATGTTAATCTAAAAGTCAGATATGGTTTTTAAAAGATATTTTTCACTAATAGGAAAAAAAAGAGGATTTTCAAATTCAATGTCATTAATGGCAAAATTTTTCATATTATCATGAAATATTACATACAATCAATAATTAGATTCAATTAGCCGCTCACAGAAATCACTGTATAAATGGTTAAACTCTGCCTGGTCTCAGAAGAATAGATTCACATCTGGGCCCCACCATTTACCAACCAAGTAGCCATAAGAACATCATTTAAACTCTTCCAGGTTCTGTTATGTCTGCTGTAAAAATGGCATGTTCATAGTATCTACATAATTAAACTATCATGTGTATAAAATAATATGATATATGTTGCACAGTATCATGAACAACAAAGGTTCATAAGGAAGATTAACAACTCATTATAAAATAAGATATTGAATTTTAAAAATAAATTGTATGTTTCGTTAACATTTAGTAACTCAGAAATTATATATAAAGAATAATATTTATAACTTTTAGAATTTTTTTCTATTTTATAATCAGGCTAGCTTTATAATGTATCATCCAATAAGAAGTATATAATTTATTCAAATTAAGAAATTGAGACTTTCTGAGAGTAAAGGGAGGGGATTTATTAATGTATATACAAGTACTATCAGGGTATAATTCTGCATTTTCCAAAGTAAAGCAAGTTGTATGATCACTCCATCCATGATAAAACAGATTTTTAAAAAATACTAAGTATATTGGGGTGACATAGGTTAGTAAAATTAAATAGGTTTCAAGTATACAATTCTATAATACATCATCAATGTATTGCATTTTGTGTTCACCACCCAAAGTAAAAACTCCTATCACCATATATTTGACCTCCTTTACCCTCTTTTTCCTCCCCTTTCACCAATTAGCTTCTGGTAACCAATAACTAATGTCTGCATCTATGACTTTTTCCTTGTTCATCTTGTTCCTTTGTTGCTTTCAGTTTTATATTCCACATATGAGTGAAGTCATATGGTTATCGACTTTTTGTGTCTGACTTATTTTGCTTAGTAAGATAACCTCAATATCCACCCATGTTGTCACAAATGGCAATATATCATCTTTTCTTACAGATGAGTAATATTCCATTGCGCATATATATATATATATATATATATATATATATATATATATATATATATATATCACATCTTCTTTAGCCAATTGTGCATCAAAGAAAACTTTGGTTGTTTCCATATCTTATCCACCATGAATAATATTGCAATGAACATAGGGGTACATATATATTTATTGATAAATATTTTCAGATTTTGGTGGTAGATACCCAGAAGACGGACTGCTGGGTTGTATGGTAAATCTATTTGTAATTTTTTTTTAGGTACCTCCATGCTGTTTTCCATAGAATCTGTATCAATTTACATTGCCACCAGCAATGTATGACTGTCCCTTTCAAGTGCAGTTCATTCCAGGAACACACGGCTGGTTCAACACATGCAAATGGGCTAATATGGTAAACCACATAAACAAAACAAAGGATAAAAATCATATGATCATATCAATAGGTGCATACAAAGCACTTGACAAGCTACAATGTCCATTTATGATTAAAATACTTAATAAAATGGGTATACAAGGAAAGTACCTCAACATAATAAAGGCCATATAGTACAAACCCTCAGCTAACATACTCAATGGTGAAACACTGAAACCTTTTCCTTTTAAATCAGGAATAAGACAGTGTTGGCCCCTCTCACCACTGTTATTTAACATAGCACTGGAAGTCCTAGCCAGACCAATTAGGCCAGAGAAAGAAGTAAAAGGCATACAAATTGGGAATAAAGAAGTAAAACTGTCACCTTTTTCAGATGACATGATTCTTTATACAGAAAAACCTAAAGAGTCCACCAAATAACTATTAGAGATAATAAAAATATACAGTAAAGTCACAGGATATAAAATTAATGTATAAAAATCCATTGCATTTCTATATACTAATAATGAAATTTCAGAAAAAGAAATGAAAAAAATTTGTTTTGCAACTGCAACAAAAAGAATAAAATGCCTAGGAATAAACTTAAAAGGATGTGAAGGACTTTACACTGAAAAACCGTAAGAGATTATTAATGGATATTGAAGAAGACATAAAGTAATGGAAAGGTATTCCATGTTCACAGATTGGAACCATCAACAGAGTTAAAATGGCCATATTACCCAAAGCTATCTGCAGATTTCATGCAATCCTCATCAAAATATCTATGGCATTTTGAAAGATATAAAAAAATTAATCAGATTTGTATGAAATCACAAAATACCACACATAGCCAAAGTAATCCTGAGAAAAAAGAACAAGGCTGGAATTATCATACTCCCTGACTTTAAATTGTACTACAAAGCTACAATAATCAAAACAACATAGTATTGGCAGAAAAACAGATACATAAACCAATGGAACAGAATTGAGAATCCAGAAATAAACCCACATATAAATGGACAGATATCTTTTTACAGAGGAGCCAAAAATGAAGAATGGAAAGTCTCTTCAATACATGGTGCTGGGAAAATTGGAAAGCCACTTGAAACTAGACTGCTATTTGTCACAATACACCAAAATTAACTCAAAATGGATAAGACCTAAATATAGGTCCTGAAACAAACAAACAAAATACATAGAAGAAATAGGTAATAAACTTATTGACCTTGGTCTTACAGACGATTTTATGATTTTGATCTCATAGGCAAGGGAAGTAAAACCAAAAATAAATGAGCAGGACTATATCAAACCAAAAGACTTCTGACAGCAAAAGACACCATAAGCAAAACAAAGAGGGAACCAACTGAGTGGGAGAAGATATTTGTGAACAACACTGCTGTAAGAGGCTAATATCCAGAATATATAAAGAACTTGTACAACTCAACAACTAAAACAACAACAAACCAAATAAAAAATGGGCAGAAAACCTGAACAGACACTTCTGAAAAGACATACAAGTGGCCAACAAATATATGAAAAGACGGTCAACTTCACTAGCTATGAGGGAAATGCAAATCAAAACCACAATGAGATACCACCTCACACCTGTTAGAAGGCTATTATTAACAAAACAAGTAATAACAAGTGTTGGAGACATTTTAAAATTGGTTTTCAATCCTGAATTTTGCACAACTAAATTGAATCATGTAATCACATAGAAATTGGTACCTCTGAAATGAATGAGCATATTCTACTATTGCCATATCTAAATCTGTCTCTAAATTGAATTCAATGATGAGGTAACAATGTATATTCTTTTTGCATTCAAATATATATATTACTATGTCTGCAAAATTCCAGTCCTGATAAAATTATATGATTTTTAACTCAATGAGAACACTTCACAAATTCATATTGTATTCTTGATACTTTAAGAAATGTTCTTTCATCTTAGACTCATTCCTTGTTAAGTGCTAATTTGGAAGCAATATCAGCTACAACAAACAGTGAATTGAAAATGTCTTGGGAAAACAAAGTTACCCTCATTGAAATGGAACTACACAAATATATTTTTAATACAATTAATCATTGAGAATGTTCTTTCCTTTTGTTCTCTAACTCTTGAAACTTGAAATACTAAATAAAACTGACCATTGAAGCTGATGGATTCTAAAGAAATTTTGGAAAGAGAATTAACGATTGTATGGATTCCACTTAACCAGAACACTGGAAATGGAATTTTATTTTTGGAAAAAAAAATACAGGTGAAATAAAACTGAACAATATATTTTTCCCCTTAAACAATGCAAATGAAGATTTTTAAATCTTGACAAGAATAAATCAATTAAGACAATTTAACTGGATTAACTACATTAAATATAATTTTGGTCTGAGGTAATGTTTGACTTTTACAATGATCAAGTTAATTACATTAAAATACTGTTGTTTTTTCCTTTCTTTATGATTAGCGATGCACAGTCTTAGTAGATGTGTTTTTAAAAATTTTACGCTAGTATTCATAAGTACTAAAATGGTCATGCAAAAATTTAAACAGGAAATTTATTTGACAAATAAATTTATTTAACTATATATATATATATATATATACACACACACACACACACAGAGGGTGCCAAAAAAATGTATACACATTTTAAGAGATGTTACCTATGCTCAAACAGCAGTTTGCCATAATCAGAAGTGTCTGGACGCTGATAGTAACCACTTTGAGCACCTCTTGTAATTGAAGAAGTCAAACGTGACTTGTATTCATCTTTTGTTATTGGTATATATTGAGTATAACAATTAATAGTGTTTTTTTTCTTTCTTAAAATGTGGAGACATTTTTTTTTTGGCACCCTCTGTGTGTGTGTGTGTGTGTGTGTGTGTGTGTGTGTGTGTGTGTCTGTGAGTGCGTGCGTGTATATATATGCATATATACACATGCACACACGCACATAGATAGATAGATAGAGAGATAGATAGATAGATAGATAGATAGATAGATAGATAGATAGATAGATAGATAGGTAGATAGATAGATAGATGGAAAGAGAGAGAATGAAGGTAGTGGAAGAAGAGCGGTGGGCAAAATGTGCCTTTTTAGAGGAAAGGCTATTAGGAAAGTACCTAAATTTGAAAAGAAACTCTCTTCATGCCCATTTATTGGCTAGTGAATAGAATGAAGAGGAGTCCTTTATTGATTGGTCAATCGTTGGGCTCTATATGCTAACTTGAAATGAAAATTCACCTCTATTTTGCAAAACCTTTAGTAAATTCTGTGATGATCAGCTGACAATAATAGTTTTGGTTTCTCTTTGTAATGGAATGTTTTGTCTTGTCTTTCAGTGTGAGAGTATGTGATTGCTCATGTCATCCACAGATAGGGTCCTATTTGAAATCTTCATATTTATTGAAATAATTCAAAAATGAAGGAGGTGGATGGAAGGAAAAAAAAACAACTCAGAAGAAAAATCTTGATCTGGTGGGGATTTGGCACATGTTCATCAAATTCATTTTCTGTTCTATCTGTTCACAGCTAGGTTGCGTTGCCCACCTCCTTTTACAATAAAATGTGTTAAGGCTAAATTCTAGTCAATGCAGTGTAAATGAAAGTGGTCACACTTCCAGGTCAGACCATAAAACCTCTCATACATAATATCCCATGCTTTTCACATTCCACCGGCTTTACACAGATGAATAGAGTGATACTGGGTCCATGTGCTGAAAACTGTACAGCATGAAGATGAAAATGACTAATTCACTGTTTCATGTCCTGGAGGAGAGCCACACACCAAAGAACGCTCATGTTGGGCTTTACAAGAATGACATACTAACTTCTATGTTGTTTAAGGTATTATATGTGTTTAAGTTGTTTAGAACTGCAGCAAAGGCCACCTACCTAATACAAAAGTTGTTTATAGAAGTGGGTGCTTCATCTGATTTTACTTAGTCCTTTTCTTCTTTGAAAATAGGCTACTGAATTTGACCACCTGTAAGTCATAGGTGAACTGTAAGAAAGCAGTATTTGTCAGGAAGCAAGAATGACCCATAAAAGAGAGTCCAGGAATTAAAGAATGGTGTCGATTCCAGGGAGGCTTTCTTTCAAAATATACTGCAGTCTAGAAGTATAACTAAGAATTTAACCAGATAGGAAAATAAATAATGAAAACATTGATTTATCTTTATTTTTAAAATGATGACAGTCGAAAGCATTTATAGAGCATGAAATCAGAGAAATATAGAGGGGAAAAGCCATGCGACATGAGAAAGAAGGATAAAATTGATGAAGGAATGAGTTGGATAATACAAATATCATAGATTTGAGATAATGGGAAAATTTATTAAAAGTGGATAAAACAAAAAAGGAAGTAAAGATGAGTAGAAATTCACACATATACGTATATATATATATATACATATAAATATGTCTATATATACGTATATGTATATATACTAGGGTGTCAAAAATGTATGCACATGACTTGTATTCCTCTTTTATCGGTATATATTACAATTTTAATAGTTTTTTCTTTCTTAAAATGTGCATACATTTTTATGGCACCCTCTGTGTGTGTGTGTGTGTGTGTGTGTGTATAGAGAGAGAGACAGAGATAGAGAGAGAGAGAGAGCCTGACAATTAAGTTCACGATCTCATCCTAGAAAAAGTTCACGATCTCATCCTAGAAAAACTGCTACATACCACATTGCTGAATATCACTATGGTCACCTTCGAAGTACTCCCCTTGGGAAGCTATGCACTGACTCCAGCGCCTAGTCTGCCCTTCAAAGCAATTTTGGAACTTTTTTTCTGGAATGGCCATCAGAGCTATCGTCATATTATCCTTGATGTCCTGAATATCATCAAAATGTCTTCCTTTCAATATTTTCTTTATCTTTGGGTAAAGAAAGAAGTCTTTGGGGGCTCAATTAGGTGAGTAGGGAGGGTGTTCCAATGCAGTTATTTGTTTACTGGCTAAAAATTCTCTCACAGACAGTACCATGTGAACTGGTGCATTGTCTTGATGCAAGAGCCATGAATTGTTCGCGGAAAGTTCAGGTTGTCTAATTTTTTCACGCAGCCTTTTCAGCACTTCCAAACAATAAACTTAGTTAGCTGTTTTTCCAGTTGGTACAAATTCATAATGAATGATCCCTCTGATATCGAAAAAGGTTAGCGACATCATTGCAACAAGTTCGCAACTTAATTGTCTGACCTTGTGTGTGTGTGTGTGTGTGTGTGTGTGTGTGTGTGTGTACACACACATATTTCATTCAGGAAGTGAAGACATGACTGAGAGTTAGATTCTTGGAAATATATGAGGCTTGAGGAATAGACAATAAGGAGTATAAGAAGAATGGAATAGGAAAATCTCAACATATTTGATGGCCTCAACAAAATTGCAAAACATAACTTTTCAATGGACATTGCTGAGTAAAAAAATGTAGCTAATAGGCTCCATGGTTTTGTTTTTTTAAATAAATTTATGCTCTAACAAATATTAGTCTTTTACCAATACCATATACATCGTATCATCAGAGAAGCAAAATAACAGTCAGAAATGGCAGATTATATTAGTATAGATTTTATGTCAAATATATTTCACTATATTCTAATTCTTTGAAAAATCATAATGTATCTATGGATTATACAATACTTTTAGTTAACCAATCTAATTCTAATTTACTATTCCTTGTGTACAAGAGTTTACTGTGTATTAAAATGCATAACTAATCTGATTCAATGGTCTGTGAAAATGTCAATTATTTTCAGAACAAGCTTGAGGAATTTAGAATCACCTCAATGATTTTGAAATTGTAGAAATATTCTGAGAAGTGTACTTGTAAATTCCAAATTTAAAATTGTTCATGTTTTTAAAATTCAGAGTGATTCACGTAAAGATTAAAAAGAGTGGGTAGTTTTCAAGAATTCGATCCAATACCTTAATGCTCTTAATATAGCCTAAAGACAAATAATTTCAATATAATGCTCATAAAATCAAATATAATTTTGTTACTTCCAACTGACCATTTCCTTTCTCATATTATCATTTTGTAAATGGGATTTTTCTTATACATAATCATGGAATCAATCATTGTATATTCCTGTAATAAAATGTTTTTAAATTATCCAATAAATCTGTTATAGAATGTTTTAATGACTTTCCTAACCCTCAGAGTAATCCAGAAAATCTATTACTTCATTATAGTGTAAAGTATGTATATGGAACAGCATATAGAATTTGTCAAATAGATTACCTTTTTAAACATCATGAACAAGTTTTATTTGTTACCATGGAAAGTCTGAATGTTACACAGGTTCTCAGACTGAGGAGTCATATCTATCAGTTCATTCAACTTTAGCACCTGTCTCACCCCCATTAGCTTTTCCAAAACGGCTACCTTTACCATTAAGTACCATGAGTTTTCACAGTTCAAATTTGGGTTTCTTCAGCATTTTGTCTTTTCTAACAAAGACATCATGAAGCAGATAAATAGATTGGCATGCCTTTTCTATGTCTTTTCCCCTTTTATCTGGAGTCAATTTATTGACCACTTTTTTCAAGTCATTTGTCTGCACCTCTCCCGTCATGATTTCCATCATCTTCTTCCAGATTTAGTAGACCTGCTGATGCTGAGCATAAGAGGTCTTCTGGATCTGATTGTTGCATTTTTTCAGTAGAATCAACAGAGAATAGACAAAGCAAATGACCATCAGTAGTCTTGCCATCAAAATGAGATTCAATCATGGTCTGCCATTGTTTTTACCACGGAGCACATTTTGTCATGAGTAACATCCATACCATGGAAATTAGTCAGGCAGTTTTTGCCCTGAACATCCTCAGTAATTAACGTGAATTTTCTAAATGCAACTTAATTATTCTGCAGATCAGCTAGGCTCAGTTTAAAAACATGACCCTTGAGACCATCAGAGGAAATTTTGGTTCCTTGAGTTCTCATGACCAGCATTTTCCGAGTATTTCTTATATTGAACATAGCCAGTGCTTTCACATCATACCAATCTGTCTTAGAAAATGGGTCAACTGCTTCCTTTTATTTTTTTCTATAATTTTTTTTAAATTTATTGGGGAGACAATTGTTAGTAAAATTACATAGATTTCAGGTGTACAATTCTGTATTACATCATCTATAAATCCCATTGTGTGTTCACCACTCAGAGTCAGTTCTCCTTCCATCACCATATATTTGATCCCCCTTACCCTCATCTCCCACCCCCCACCCCCCTTCATGCCACCTTTTGTAAGGCACTTGTCCTTGCCAACCACCATGGCGCTGCTCAGAGAGCCAAAAGCCTCAAATGAATTACTTTTCATCGCACATATTATTTGAGAACTAAGCAACTGAGATTCTTTTCCAGATAGTTTTGTCTAACTTCCAGGGAAACTGCAAATTTCCCTTTGGTTAGCTCTGAGGCATATAACCTATTATTCTGAAAATAAAGTTGTAAATATGTTGAATTAAAATCCCAATTCCTTTAATATAGGTAAGCCTTTTGAGAATGGGAATATTTCTCTGACTGTAGCTACATATTGGAAAATGTCTTAAAAAGGAAACATGTTTTGAGAGTGCATATGAATCCAAGCAGCAGTATATCAGAAATGGAATGTGTTCCCCTAGAGAAATAAGTATATCAGGAAAGTGCTTCTTCCAAACGGTTCTCTTTGATTATATGGAGTGGAGTTTTCCTCACCAAAATATTGGCTTTGTATAATCTAAACAATCAGAATGGTCTGCCTTTTCCCTCAGACGAATGGCACACAGGCTTGAAAAGAACGTGGTAAATTTATGTCTAAAGGTGACTAAGAACAATGTCTCAGTGGTTGTCCTAAACCAACGTTCTCAGCAAGTAACGCTTTGCCCTAACTCTATCTTAAACAATGGAGAGACTATCCTGTTATAGCCCACACAGTTGAACAGAAATACCTTCTCAGTTAGTGCAGAGGGCAGGAATTTTAAAGTTGCAACACAGAGCTAACTCTGCCTCAACATGTTTACGATATTCTCCTGTTCAGCAAAGACGAGGCATATGGGAAAACTTCATTACAGAATATTACATCACTGAGACTATTTTCTGCTGTGTGAGCACATTTTATATTCATTTAAGTCATGCATATGTAACCTTAAAAACCTCATATGTTATCATAAAATAGGCAAAGTATCATATTATGAACAGTTATTAGGTTCTAGAATCAGCAGACATAAATTCTGTTTCTAGTTTTTTTGGAATTATGTAACTTATCTTCAGTTTCCTTATTAGTAAACTGTAATAGTCACATAAAATAAGATATAAATGAATGTTTAAGTTGATACAATATGTTAGTTGCAGATATAACAACGGGGTTCACATATTAGCCAATTTATGTATTCCACTTACTTTCTGTGATGAAAAATTTAACAATGTGCAAATGTCTTTATTTGAATGACCAGAACCTTCAAGAAGGTAAAGACTGGGTCTGTATTGTAACTTAATTTGCTGCAACTGTAATTTAAAGCCAAGCAGATGGCTCGAAAATGTATGTGTCTGTGTATATTAAATCATTTTTTTCTTCACCAATGTCCCCTACTTATTTTTACTTAATGATTTTCAGGCAGAATTTTTTAAATGCATTGTAAAACTTCTAACACATTCCATATGCATTTTCTAAAACATTAATATTTGGTAAAATCAGTAACTGAGCTACTTGTTCCTTCTTTCCAATTATGAATATCTATTGTACTTAAATTGAAGTCTACTCCTAAAAGAGATGAGAAACACAAAGGCATTTATCTGGATAATTTAGTCCCAGAGAATTTGACTGCAGTATTTGATCATGTATCCTATTTTACTCCATCATCTCGGTCCTCTCTCATTTTCTTTGCAGTGTTCACGTGTAACACAACCCTGTGGAGACAGCGATATCTAGTCTTAGGACAACTCTGTTTAAGCAGATTCCAAAAAGCAACTTCATACACACCAACCTTGTAGTTTATAACTTAAGTATACTCCCTAAAACTAAGAACCACTAAGTTAGCTGTGACTCCAAAGTTCCTGAGTGGCTATCACAATTCACCTCACACTACCCAGTGGATTTGGTTCCAGCCGCATCCAATATGTGCTTCATTCAGTGAGCAATATCTAGTCTCTAGTCCAGCATCCCTGTTGCGGCATTCCACACTCCCTTTATCACATCTCTAATTTTGTGAATTATAGTTTTATAGTGCTTCCCTTCCTGTTGCAAGGAACTTCCTCCACAAGTCGCTCCCAATGATGATCAACTAGATTTGCCTCTGCTATGCCCCACCCCATTCAAGGTTGTCCATCCCAATTCCAGAGAGGGCTCTCTCCTCTCTGTGCTTTAGACTGTCCGATCCATCTCCTCACACCTGTCCTGCAGCTGTAGCTTTTTCTCTTCTCTATTATCTACTGCTTCTGATGACTCACATTAGCAATGCCACCTTCTTTTGCTTTAGCTTTAAAAGAAATTCTGATTTTCGATTGACGCTTGAATTAATTTTGATTTGCACATATATTGTGATTAAGTCTTTACTTACAATTCTAAATAATTTTCCTGGAGAGTGTATATTACAATGAGATATCTACCCTAAAAGAACTGATGTAACTTATGTAAAAGGTAACACTATCTTTAACACAGCTAGATCCATGGACATGGAACCAGGGCAGTCAGACAGAGGCCCATGATGAGAAAGGATTCCACACTTTAATTTAATGTCACCATATTGAAATTCTTAATCATTTTATCTTTGGACTTCTGTTTTGATGTGAATGCCAATGGGAAAATGGAGTATTCACATGAGCAGAGAAGTTACCAGTAATATGTTTGTCCACTGTTCTTTGTCACCCTATTTCCACATAGTATTTGAGGTCTGCATTGTATGGAATTCCGCTGGACCCGTGATACGTAGGAAATCAGTGAGACTTGAAGTGAATACAACGTAACCTTGCTTTGTCTGTTAATGAGTAAGCAGACAATCCAGAGAGACCACACTTTTCATTAGAACCAGAATTTGCTTAAATATAGAAAAGCAATGGCATGTTAAGGAACACAAATACCAAAGGAATCATTTCATATACTTTCTTACTTGTATTATTTCTGTGTATTAGTAAACCACTTATGCTGAAAATGATCACATAAAAGGAAAGGAAAAGATAAGGCAACCCCATAGTTTCTTTTCTTTTCAATTCTTTATTACTTATCAGAAGCTAAAGGTAGAAATTTTTAGTAAACTCTGCATATATCAAGAAGCGAAATGAAAATAATTCCATTAGTTTTGTGCAGCATTTCAACTGTTCTGATAAAAACACAATACATAGGAATGTACAAGGTAAAAAATACAAATTGTGTAATTTCAGTAATTCAGTGAGTTCTATACTCTAATGTTTACATTTACAACTGGCATTACATGCTATAAAGATTGGTGGTAAAATCTACGATAATAAATTTTTAATTGGAAATTAAATAAATGCACCAATATAGATTTAGAGAGGGACTGTGGAAAACATTTAAAAGTTTCGTATTTTAGTATCTTCAATGGGACATTTTCTTTTCTTTCTTTTTTTTTGGTTTTGTTTTTGTTTGTTTGTTTGTTTGTTTTGTTTTGTTTTGTTTTAAATGGCCCTGTGTTTTCATTTTGGATTGGATTTCTCCACCATGTAGTCGGCCCTAAACCTTAATAACATATTTGAATGTACTACCCAGTCTGTAGCTGATTAATCTTCTTAGATTTTAGTGCTCACAATATATTGATTAGAAGAGCAAGTTTAGATTGTTTCTTCTTTGTATATCCACAGTTGACAAAAAAATATATTTGTTGGTTTCTATCCTCTCATTTATTTTTATCTCCTTCTGTCTTCCCCAGAAAAGAACTACTATATAAAACTTAGCAGTGTTTCTCCTTGATCGGTGAGATGTCTCCCCTTTTCCAACATTTTCTATAGCAAACTCTGTCCCTTAGGGACTTAAACACACTGATGCTTCTATTCTGCTATTTTTCTTCATTTAGTATTTTATCCTTAGAGAGCACATGAGGACAGATTGTTTACTGAGGTGTGGTATCACAGTTGTTACACACACCACTTGCTGACTCTCTGTACGTTTCCAAGACTCAGTGGGCTAAAGTAAGAAATATCCTAATATATATTTTTCTCTGTTTCTTTCCACGTGTTTATTGTTGTCTTTTCTTCTAGTTATTTGATTAACCTTACAAATTTCTATAGGTTTAGAGTAAAAATTAGGTTCTGGAATGAACTTCTTATCTGGTGGATTCTACTTCACCTTTCTGATCCTGGGAAGGCCCACACAGTTTGTTTTGTCCTTGGAACATAACTTTCAAAATAAGTTAATTTGTCCCATAGTTCTCCATTTTAGTTTCAGGATTTGACATGACAGCTGCTAGACCTTTTGAAAGTTTTTTAAAGATACGCATCTGCTATCGGCAGGTTATCTATTTTTGCATTTATATTAGAACGACATTTAAAACATCGGTCTAAAATTTAGTTTAACATGTTGGATATTATGAATACATAAAATAAACTCAGAGGAAAGAATATTAAATAAAAAATAAAATTTTCTTAAAGCATTATGCAACATAGCTTATTACCCAAAAGATGAAACCAGTATATGAAATTTGTTTATTTCTAGATTACAGTAAATTAAAATCTGAATGTACCATACTGATATTAAATTTATATTAATATAAATTCATATTAAATTTTATATTTAATTTATATTAAATTAAAAAGTTTAGTGACCTCTAGAATGACCAGTAGATAATGCAGCTAGCCTTAAAGAGGCACTGAAATAAACTTTCCTAATCTTTTTAAACTTAAAAAGTAGAAAAATACTATTGAGTAAAACAAAAGAGTATAATTGATATTTCCTTGGAATGTATGAATTTTTTGGCAAATAATTTTAACATTTGAATATTCTTCAACAGCATAAAAGAGCATAGTGCCTCAGGGTGTAAAGCGAGATTCTAGATAGCCTCCTGGCTAGGCTGTAATCCAAGCTCCATCCAGCACAGTCTGCATTAAGCAAAGTACTTGATTCTCTGCTTCATCAGAATGTGAGGATACAAGAAATGACCTAATAGGTGTGTTATAATAATTATCTAAGTTAACATTTGTAAAGTACTTAGAGTAATTACAGACATGTAATAATTACTAGATGTGGCTGGTTATGTAAAATTTAAGATTAATATATTTTTGGTATCATTACTTCTTATTATGCCTATATTTACAATCATAAACAGGTAGATAGCAATGACTCCAAAATTGGCAATCCTACAAGACAATGACTTTCGGATATTGTTTCTGCTAATGACAAGATTTTGTATTTGTAAGTTTATTGCACTGAGAACTGTTCTGTAGCATTTTAGCTACTGTCCAAATGCACTATTTAAGTTGCAACATACATGAATTAAATATGTTTTGGTATATCACAAAAGTTTTAATTTAAGTTTAAATCAATTACCTAAATATATGTAACATAGAGACTCAAATGCCAAAGGAGCCTATAGGAAAGTTAGCTGAGTCATAATAATCGTAAGGTCAACTCATGTTGCACATGATATTAAAATATAAACCAGTCCAATCTTGACTTACCATTAAATTTTTTACCTAATTATGCTAATTTCTAAATAATTTGAGATTTATCATAATCAAGCATCGATCTGGTCGATATAAAACTCATATATGTACTCATTTCAACAGCAGAAAATATCACTTTAAGATATTCATTTCAGGGATTTGAATGCTTCTCTTTTACCCACTATAAAATTAATAGGACTGAAATAAACAATATTTTGAACCTTCATACTAACACCTGAAATTGAGTAGGGTTGAGATCACCTGGGAGACAGAAAAAGTAGATAAATCAAGTTGAAACTGGTTCTTGTTTGTCATTTCTAAAGTCAAAGTAAATCAGAGCTGTTTACATTCAACACTGGTTACAGCTCTGTATAGCAATAGCTGAAGAGAAGCTAATCAGTTCTAGAAACTGAGATCAAAGGAATATTTGAAGCTGATTCCCAAAACCACAAATCATATACCATCTGCTTGATTTTGCTTGGTTTTCTTTTTCTTTTTATGCACAACTACTTAAACCTAGAGTCTAAATAAATGAATTCATTTTAGAATGAATAGCAGTGTATTTCCAAGTACTAATATTAATATAAATTGAATGTGTATATATATATGTGTATAATATATATATATATATATATATATATATATACATATACATATATATATAATATACATATATATGTGTGTGTTGTGTGTGTATATTTATAAAATTTTAGTAGAAAAATGAGATGGCAAATTGAATGGAATTTCTTCCTTTGCTCAAGTCCTGGCATGTAGACTTGCACTGTGTATTTTGAACTTCAGGCACTCTGGACAATTTTTCAAACCTGACTTACAATTTTATGGCTTTATTCTTTTACTTAAGTTGTTCTAGAATGTCATCTGTTCAAAATGCAAATTAAGCTTGATTCAAATGTTGCCTCTTGTCTGAAGTCATGACTGATCTAGTTTCCAAAAGAAATTGTTATCCAGATTGTATTGCCTTTACAATTTTTTCTGTAAATGTTTGGTCTTGTGTAAAAAGGCCTTTTGTATCACAGAAACAAGAATCTAATCTTCAACTTTTAAATTTATAGAAGGAAAATAAGGGTCCTAAATGTATTCCAAATTTTCCCTCAATACTTTATAGAGGTTTTTTTTAATCTAAGTTTTAATAGTTGTTAAAGTTGAGATCTCATTTTAATTGTTCTCTAAATTGGAATGAATAGTCTTAATTTTACCAATTAAATGTGCCATTATTTCCCTCAATTTGAAAGCAATATTCACTGTATATTACATGCTCATCTACTCATGTTTATTTCTTGATTTTCCATAATGTTGCAATGTGTAATTTGTCTTTCAGTTCCGATATGATATTATTTTCACTGTGATAATTAAAAAAAAGTTTTGATAGCAGGGAGGACAAGTTTAAGTCCTCCTTCACCCTCTTCCTAGCCCTGAATTTTCTTCCCTTTAAAATTTGTCTGGCCTGGACTTGTACAATCACACTTTTGTCTACGAACATAAGAAGTATTCAAGACTACATTCAATTTCCAAAAAAAGAAACTGGGGTAATTTTTATTGGGATAGTAGTAACTTTATAGACTAACATGGAATATAATTGATATCTTTAAAATACAGTTTGTATCTATTAAATTAGTTTATGTTTCTATTCATTTAGTACTATTTTTGTTTCCTTCGGTAGAGTTTCATAATTTTTCCATAAAGGTCTTATAGATTTCTTATTAGGTATATTATTAGACATTATGTACATTTTTTCTAAATTGTTTTTGAATTTGTATTCTATTACATTTTCTACGTGTTTCTCTTTTTTTGGAGGAACATTATTGATTTCCTTATCTTGATCTTGTCTCTGGCCACCCTGCTGAACTGTCTTAAATCACATTGTTAGTTGATTGTATGGAGTTTCTATGGAAATAAGAACTTTGAAAATAATAAGAATTTTAACTCTTTCCAAAATTTATGCTACACAATTATTTTTCTTTCCTTAATATACGTTGGCTATTGTAAATAATGCTGCAATGATCTTGGGGGTGTAGATATCTTTTCAAGTTAGTGTTTTCATTTCCCTTGGATAAATACCTAGAAGTGAATTTGCTGGATCACATGATAGTTCTACTTTTAATTTTTTAAGGAGTCCTTGTTTCTTAGAGAATTTGCTATCGATGTTTTTATTAATTTTGTTAACTTCTTGGGAAATCTATGGATTTTTATGTTTTATTTTTTTAATCTCTTGTGCAGTGGATTACATTGATAACACTTCCTAATGTTGATCAATCTTGTGTTTTAGTTTAATACTTACTTCTTCAGGATATAGTCATCTTTTAAAGCATCCCTGATATGAACTTGAGGACACTTTATTTAGCAATGTTGAATCTATGTACATAAATTAATTTGGCCTATATTTTAATTTTCTTTTATTATTTTTGTAGAGTTCTGATTTCAGAGTTATCCAAGCTTGAATAATAAATGATTAATTTTCCAACTTTTCTATACTTTGAAATGATTTTACATTGAGAATTATCTTTCCTTAAAAGTAATCTGGACATGTAACTCTTTATAATCCTTACATTTTTTGAAGAGTAGTTTTATTATATTTTCAATTTCTTCCATTTATTAGTTTATATCTATTCTTCATTTCTGAAAAATCTGGATTGTATATTTTCTCATAAAATATACTAGTGTTTTATTAACTCAAATATTTTTACAAATAGTAGGAAATCCTCTGATAATTTTAAATACTCTCTACTTATAGTTTTCTCGTTTTCCCCCCGTTATTGAGATATAATTGACATATAACACTGTGTAAGTTTAAGGTGTACAATGTGTTAATTTGATATACATCTATATTTTAAAATATAATGTTCAAAACATTTCTTTATCTATATGTACATTACTTCTTCATGCATTCCTCTATTGATGGATACATAGGTTGTTTCCATGTCTCAGCTATAATAATGCCTCAAGGAACATGGGAATGCAGATATTTCTTTGAGACAGTGATATTACTTTATTCAGATATATACTCAGAAGTGAGATTTCTGGGTCATTTGTAGCTCTATTTTTAATTTTTTGATGAACCGCCATACTGTTATCATAGTGGCAGCACCAATTTACATTGCCACCACAGTGTACTAGGTTTCCCCATTCTCTACATACTTGCCAAAACTTATTTCCTGTCTTTTTATATAATAACTGTACTGTCAAGTATGAAGTCATATCCCATTGTGGTTTTGATTTGCATTTCTATGGTAATTAGTGATGTTGAGCATCATTTCTTATATTTGACCATTTCGATGTCTTCTTCTGAAAAGTGTCAACTCAGGTCCTCTGGCCATTTTTTAATTGGATTATTTTACTTATTTATTTTGTAATTGAATTGTAAGAGTTACTTATGTATTTTGGCTATTAGCCCCTTATATGATATATGGTTTGCAAATATTTCCTCACATTTCATAGGTTGTCTTTTTATTTTACGTAGGCGAATGCTGCACTGATTTTGCTTTCTTTGCTAAAATGTTAGTAAAAACAAAAACAAACAAACAAAAAAACGAAAAATGCAGGGTCTATTCTGGTACTATAACCAGATAGGTACTGCAGATATAGATAATTTGGGAAATCGTCATGGCTCCTCAAATGTGGAACACGTGGTATCAATGATGCTATGCAGTGACACAAGGAATCAGCAGCCAAGATAGGAAAGAATATTCAAAGAAGGTAAATCTCTCTTATCACTTAACACCAAAAAAGAGGTGCTTTCCCCACTATCTACACATTTTTCTAACAAAACTAAAAATTTAGTTCTTTCTTTTTTAAAGCTAATTACAGAAATCTAAAATGTACAAAAATATCTTACATGCATTAAAATTATGATACATATGAGGTACCCACAGTACAGTCTTCCAAGATTATGGTTTTAATTCAGTTGATTTTCCTTACTTTCTCCACTTTCACCATTGTTTGCAAATGATTTATAAAATTGTCACCATAACTCATCCCCTCATCCTCATTTTTGGATTGTCATCTCCTACACTAACTCTGGGTTCAGTCATGTGATTGCTTTGAGGAATGGAACTTTAGCAAATTTAATGAACGTAGAAACTTGAAAGTTCTTGTACATTGGGGCTTGCCTTTGTCTTGAAGTGATTTAAACCTAGCCACCATGTGAAGAGTAGACACACCAGAAAAACTTACCAAGGAGCCTCATCCAAGAAATCTCAGGTGCATTTGGACTTGATTTAAATGATGAAATCCTGAGATTCAACTTTTGGAAGAGGGTGAGTATATTTTCTACACAGAAAGGATGTAAATGAGTGCAGCTAGAGAGTTAATTGACACAAGTTATTTGACAGATGGCCATAATTCCTCTTCTTGCATCTATTCTCTTGGGCTTTTCCTCCCACAGATTATGAGATTGGCTATATGACTTGCTTTGGCCAATGGGAGCTTATAGAATGTAATATAAGGAGAAACTTAATGAGTGTTTGCTATTCCAGCTTTTCCTCTCTTGTGGCTTTTGAAATGCAATCACGACATGAAGTAGCTCAAAGCAACCATATGACATATAAGTGAGGTCACCCAGGATTAACAAAACCCTACCTGACCAGCAGCTAACTACATCTGAATGAATGGGATAGGCAAGGCCATCGGAGGCATGTCACAACTAAGCTCAAACCAAATTCCTAAACCAAAGAATCATGAAATGATAAATGATTATTGCTTTAAGCCACTAAATTTGGGGATACTTTGTTATGCAGCAAAAGTTAATTAATGTAGCCCAAACCCTATATTTCACGTTGGCTAATCCGTATCATAACCTGGACAAATAACTACAATCAGACAATAGGTTTCTGTCTTTGGTGGGGGAAAATGAGTTGTATACAGCATGGTTTCTATTTTTTTCAGACTTATTCATGTAAAAATATTTTAACAGTAAATATTTGATAAGTGAGGAAAATATGACTTTCTAATACTAATTTTTATTGATATTAATACTGCTTCACATTTTCCTTTCATTTGATGCTAACTGAAAAAATATATATCTTACTGAGAATATGTATGACAATTTACAAAAAAGTCAATGAATAAACAGAACTTAAAAAAAAATAGAATTCAGTGCTATTTCTCCAACAACTGATAAGCAACCACTTCAGGTTTCCTCACATCTATTAGATTTTCCAAGAAAACAAGTTACCATAGCAACTCCAGAATCATACATTATGCTTTTAGACTATTACTAGTCACTAATATTTCTTTAAATATGAATACATGTATAAATATATCAACTCATGATTAAATACACTGATTCATGACAAATTCAGTTGTAGCAATTATAACATTTCTGCTTTTTAAAATAAATATGATATCTTAATCCAAATGTTTTTAATCATTTCAACTGAAGAAGCAAATACCTATAAAGCCAGCTGTGCAATGGATCTCAGAGCCCTAACATTATACAAAAACTCCACTGATTCTACCATCTCCATGTGAGACATTGAAAGTGGTCCAAGAAAGAATATCAAATAGGAAACCTTAATAAATACATGAGAATTCTGGACTCCATTTCCCACTTCTCAACCATTAATTAATGGAAAGATGTGGCAGCAACAATTGTGGAGTGGACAAAGAAGCAAACCCAGTACAGTTATTCTAAGTATCTTTTTACCTACCTAATACAAAGGAGTTGAAAGAATAGTGGCTTAGAATTCTCAGGTCTAGACTTAGTGACTGAAAAGTGCCTTCAAAATTGTTCTAGGGGGCTCTTTTCAGTTGGACAAAGGGTCTTCCCAAGGTTTAAAAGTACATACTTGAGCTATTGAGAAGGTCTCTTAACCACTCTTCTTGTCTACAACACTCCCCAACCAGCCTATTCTCACATTGTCATAGGGTTGTTTTCCTGAAACTTTAATCTAATCATGCAGCTTTCATGCTTCAAAATCACTCCCGCTTCCCCACTGTTCACATCATGATGACAACACTGCCCTTACCATCGTGAAGAGTCCTGTTCTTGTTATAAAGCTGATTTTTTCAGGACTGAACATAGGCCATTACCAATGTTTAACTGCAGGCCTCATACTAGAAAGCTGCCTGTATCCACCACACCACCATACAAACGCACACACTCACACGCATTCATACAAATTGACAAACACACATTGTCAAACACACACACACACTCTCTCTCATATTCACATTCACACACACACACACACACACACCAGACTTGGTACACAGCCAAAGCATTGCAGTCCCTAAAGAGAGCTGTAGTCAAGGAGTCAGGCATTCCCAGCTCAGGTGCCCTCATTCCTATATCTCTTTATCTGAGGCCTTGGGCCAAGGTCCTTTTCAGGCACCTCTGAGGAAGCCTCCTCATGGGAAGAGTAGAGGGAAACCTTGAAGACACTTTCCCTACTTTGACTTAATACCCACTATTATTTTCACTCCCAACCATCCCCCCCTCACTCTTCCCTCAACTTAGCGTCCATAAAACGGCCAGAGCCTTTTATTGGGGCTTCCTCAACAGCGAGAGGACTCCCATCCATGTCTGCTCTGATCCATGTGGCCTTTCACCTGTGCACCTTTCCATGGGGAAAAATGAAACAGGGAGTCCATGCTTTCTCTGGTTTTAGCTTCTTGCCGGAAGTGCTCACAGGCTCCTAACTTTCCTTTTGGGCTTGTTGCTTTAATCCTTTAACCAGCGACTCAGACAGATGACAGCTCAGCTCTCTGCCACCTCAGCTGAGCTCCAGACACATGGACCCTTATCAAAGTTTGCTCCAATATATTTTCAGGGCATCTTTTCCCTCTGCAATTTCCTTCATTACTCAGATTCAGCCACACTACACCTGCACCAATGTTTATAGTTATCCTTTCTTACTAATTTTGAACAACTTTTGGGCTCGAACCCTCCTTTTCTCTCTGCCACTGAATAATAGAAATTACTAAATTATTAATAATTACTAAATAATAATTTAGACAGTATTTCTTCTCCAAAGTTCTTCCATCTCACTTATATTGGGTTACCTTTATGCTCCCCCAATTTTTAAGAGTTTTACCACAGTTTTATTCATACCAGGTTATACTACAAATTATATATCTACATATTTCTTTTGTCAAGGATTAAGCTCCTGGAACTCAAGGGCTGAATCACATTTTTGTCTGTTATCTCTAATTCCTAACCCAGGGCTTGGCATATAAAGGGTGCTTAATAAAAACCTGAGATCCCTAAGGAAGATTCTTAGATTTCATCATAATAGTGAATTAAGTGTTGTGCTTGGTAATGTGTTGAACAGAAAGGTGATAGGAATAGGGAGAAATGCTTGATTTTGAATGCTTAAGACATTTTTGTGAAGAACATCTGAACTAGAATTTGTTTTTGCTCAAAGATTGTTATATAAAAGTACACTTCCAACATTCCTATATATTGATGTAATTGAAAAGCTACACAATGAAAAACTTCCTCTATACTCTAAAGAATTTCTATAATAAATGTAATGCCCATTGGAAAATGAGCTGAAGTTTGAGTTTTACACATTAATGCTATGAATATTACTGAAATAAAGCATGGTATTCATAAAGCTTAGTCTTTGTCTAAAAGAATAGTGCTTTTCTTACTTTCATGGATAAAATAATTAAAATTGTAACTTTTATTCTCAAAAATAGAAAGTAATTTTGACAAACTTTTGGTTTTATGCAGAGCAAAGAATTATGTTAAAAGAAAATGTAATCAACTCTACTTTACTTTTTGCTTTTAAATAAAAGAAAAATGGATAGTAATCTTTTAAAAAAAATTCCTCCACAAATGAACAATTGTCACACTTTCCTTATATGAAACCCTATTCATTTTGTTCTTGGTCTCAAACTTCATATTTTTTTCCTTCATTTAAAATTTTTCATGTATTATAATTTTTTAACTTTATTTTATTTTTTTCTCTCTTCACCGCTCTATTTTGCTTTATTTATTCCACTTTTCCTTTCCTCTTTTGTATTCAACATATCAGTAACTTCTTGAAAAGTCACACATACTTATACAAGGTGACATTTTCATGTAAAAATGCTTATGCTATTGTAATGGCTTTTTAAAGGCAGTCTGATAATAAATTTCCTGTCACAACCTGAAATAATTTTAAAGCCCTATCATATGGGAAAAATATATTATCTTTCATATTTGCCATTTGTGGTATTTGCATGTGACTCAAACATTTGTTCTTTCACTTAGCTAATATTTCCTGGTCATAAAGGGTAAAACCAGGAGGGTTGTTTAAAAAAAGTAAACAAGCAAACTCTTCTCAAAAGTTGCTAGTTTAGGAAGTTAAAATCCCTGTTGGCAAATATTTGCTGCAACCATGATGAGCACATATCAAAAATAAGGACTTTGACATCAGAGTCCTCCTAAAGCCTACAGGATGCATTGAAAGTTGTCAGTCCAAATATTAATCACCTTTCACATTTTAGACCCCAGCCTAGGTGTTAAGATATCCAGTGGTAAGTAAAACCAGGAGGGATGGGAGATAAGAGAGGAAGAAAATCAAGACTGAGGGAAGGACGTGTTCAGAGTTGGAAAGCCAGGACAAAGTAAGGTATGGAAAATAGAAAGGTCTATTTTTGTAGTTGTTGTTTCAATCTGTCCCCCCTCCCCCCCACCCAGGTGGTGAGGGCTTGGAGTATGACAGGAACCCTAGATGCAGGGTTGAAAAAAAGAATACTGAAGAATCATTCAGTATTTCTTAAAGGGTTTGTTTCTATACAGTGAAGGGAATAACATTTTTTTCATACAAGCAGTCTGTGATTCAAAGTGCTTGTGCAAACTCACTTAGCAGAGTTAAAGAGAGAAGGGATCATAGACCAAGATGGGACAGCAAAGTGTTGTATGAGCACATCTCACAGTTCCTGTGTGCTCCCCTGAACCGACCATCTTTAGCAGCTGTATAACACCCAAACAATTACAAAAAGAGTTAACTAAGAATTAAACTATTAGTCTGATTTTCTTTTGCCTGAATGGGTAAAACTTGTCTTTTTCAAATTGATTTGAGATGCACTGCCTTAGAGTGTGTCAGCTCAATTCAGTATGGTGCCTATCGGACAGCTCATTCTTTATTCGTTCAGCAAATATTTTTTAAGCCCTTCCTATATGATGGTTTTGTTTCGTATGCTGGGGCTCCAGCTATGGATAAAATGGACATCATACATAAGGAAGCAAGATAAATACACAAAATACATACTGCATCAGATATTGATGTTTTATAAATAAAAAAATAAAGCAGGAACGGAGATAGAAATTATAGTCATGAAGGTATAGTATTTTAGACAAAGATGAAGAGGTAAGGCATTGCTGAGGAGATACTTTAAACCTCGAGGAAAAGAAAAAGTGCAATATGTGGATAGTGGCGAGAAGTACATTCGAGGCAGATGAAAGGGCAAGGAGCACATGCCCAGAATTGTGAGCAGGCCTAGTAAGCATGAGGGACCAGTAATGAAGCCAATCAGGAGGAGGATAGTGGGAGAGGGTCAATGGGGGAAGCAAGGGAGCAAATTTTTACCATTAGTGATATGCAAATTTTCTCTGGAGTTTTGAGCAGGAATGACATTATCGGCCTTAATAGGATAACTTTGGCAAAGGTGTTGCATGTAGACTGAGAAAGGGACTAGGATGAAATAGGAAGAAGTAGGAGGCTATTATCATATGCATACAGACAAATGATGATGATGGCTTAGGCTGAAATTGAAACTTTGTTAGTGTTTAGAAACGGCTATTTTCATCATTGTTGGTAGCCAACTTGAATAATAAAGGAAGCCCAAAAATCCAAGCAAGTGGCTATACTGATAAAGTTCAGAGAAATAATTATGAGTCCCAGGTCACTTTCCATGAGAATAGTCTAAAAGTGATTACTCTACCTCGTCATATAGAAATTCCATAGGATGAGTTAGGCTGCAGTTGGTAAAATGAGAAAGAAGCTCTTCTCCCCTCTTTATTTAAGTAACTAGCAAATACAAATGGGAAGCTCAGTCATGAAAAGATCAGCCTGGCTTCCAAAGTGATAGGCAAGGCAGGCATTCAGAATCACAGATGTGTCTGTGCACACACAGGTCACGGGCTATGCAGTGAAGGAAAAGCAGGAGCTCTGGAACCACACTGACTGGGCTCCATGAGTCACTAACTGTGTGACTTTGGGAAAGTTACATAACATCTCCTTTTAAATGGGAATAATCTTGACTAACAGCATAGGACTGGATGTGCTTATTAAACAAGTTAATATGTGAAACTAACGGAACAATTTTGGGGGCATGGGAATAGCCATTTAAATGTTAGCTAGTAGTTTATCTTTTCTGAGGCTAAAGAGAAAAACCTCAATGTTTAATTCATTTATTTCCTCCAAGAGTCAGCCTACAGACCCCAGGAGAACACTATCCCTGAAGCACAGGCTGATGTAGCAAAGGAAGAAATTAGGATTAGAGATCAAATATTGCTTGAACGCAGAGTATTAGCAAACCAAAGTCTGTGTGCCCTAAGCTTCAAAAGGTCAAAACTCAAAATGTTAGGTTTTGGAATAAGGAAAGGTTTATTGATCAAAAAGGCATAGCTGAGAAGACGGAAGACCTAATCTTCAAATTCATCTTTCTTGCTGGACCAGGCCAAGAGTTTTTAGGGGGCTAGGGGGAACAGGTGTATGGAAGTGCTTGTGGGGCAAGTTTTAACTGGAGGACCTCAGAACTTGGCCATTTACAGTACAGGGGAGTCAACACTGGATCTTCATGAACAACAGAACCTTGGCTTCAGAAAGAGTTCTGATGTTCAAGTTCCAGTTAAGCCTTGGTCCTTTGGTTTCACACGTGGAGGGAGCTGGGAAACAAGACTTTGGTTCTGGTGCCATTGGAAACTAAAGTTCTCTCCTCTGAGCATGTCCTGGCTGCATGATTTGCAGTTTTGGTCTATTGTCTGAAAAATAGCTCAGTATCTCTTTAAGCAGATTGGACCACTTGCAGCTGGTTCTGTGGTTACAAGAGAACTCATAAGAGCAAACCACAGCATGGAGTTGTATAAAAATTTCCAAAATATATGGAATGAGAGTAACAGCTAATAAAGGAAGTCATTTTAGACCAGTACCTTGCACATAGTAGACACTCAATAAGAATTTGTTTGAATTGCTTTTCAATTTATGTATTTTATATAATATGTTTATATGTATGTATATATATACATATATATCAAATCCATTATACATGGATTGGACATAAAGACTCAATCTATCTACTCTCTTTTAGAGTCTCAAGCAAATGATTTATTGTAGTTTTTTTCTTAAAATTTAAAACTGTAGGAGGCAATTCTATCAAATAAACAGAACTACTAATATAGTCTCAAAAAGCATGACTGATATAGTACTTGTATTCGATTTAAAGGAATGATTTTTTTCAATGTGATCATTGATTCTTGTAGAAGAGTGGGGCTTTAACATTAGAGAAGCTAGAAACAAAATCCTTTATTAGATATCATACATGTTTGGTTCATGCTGACTTATCTTTGGCTCTATAATGACAATAAGTGTAGAACTGCAGTGAGAAAATATCTGTTTAAATTCAATGTATATCACTCAGTTTCAAAGTGCTATGTTCCCACAAGAAGAATAGCTTTATTTTTATCTAAATTGTTATTTATTTTTCCAATTCTCTGAATGTTAGATCATTAGAAGATTATGTGGTACTTGTGTATATAAATATCGATACCTATCTATATCTATCGATCTATCTATCTATCTATCTATCTATCTATCTATCTATCTATCTCCCTTCTAGTTACTAGCTCCTTTTAGGGGAAAAAATATATTACTTTAAAATGTTTTTTCCCCAAGAGCCTAACATACTACCTCTTTCAGAAATACTTGCTCAATTACATATTAGTTTTATGAATGATAGTAAGTCTCTCTTGGGGGCTAAATAAGTAAAGAATATGTCATAATATCACTCAAGTAACTGTTGGTAAACCTAAGTAAGATTGTATAAATAAAATGCTTTATAAACAATAAAACCTATATGCTTATTATTCTTATAATTAATTTCTTATGCAATATTTCCAGTTGGTTTTCCAATAAAAAGTTAAGTAAAATTTAAAAAGCAACTTACAAAAAATTTATTTTTACATTATTATAAAAGAATTGCTTAACACGTTGCGTACGGATCACGAGAATCATCGTTTTTTTCTGAGCCATGCATTAAGGACGGATAACGAGAATTCTCATTTTTACTGTTGACTCTTTTTACTTTGCACATTTTATTGAATTATTTGTGTTTCGTTAATAACAAAGGAAGCTGCTTTCTGCAGTATCACACCAGGAGGGATTACTAACATCATAGGTGAGTAAATCCTAAAAAATTCCATAGAAAAATAATAAATGACATAGAAGCATTTACGCTTTAAAGAGAAGAGTGCATTTTAAAGTAGTTCCTTTTAAAAACCTGCCGGAACAGAGGGGTATGAGGGATTTAAACCCCGCCGTATGCAATGTGTTAAAATATATTATGTTAGTCTAAAATATGGCTGAGACACTGCTTTATAAAAATAAATTTGTAACAAAAATTTTTAAGAAAATCAGATCCTATTGTTCTCTTGAATAATTTTAAAGAAATTACTCTGAGTTTTTGTTGTTTTTATTTATTCAAAAAAGAAGTCTGTTTCAAACATTTGACAGAATGGATTTAATAGCCATACAAAAATATATATATTTCCCCAAATCTTAATCTGATCTTAAAATAATTTATTCTGGTGATTGCACTTTAGTGTTGTAGTTATCATAGTTAAAGATTCAAAATTGGCAGTTTAGAGAAAGAAATAAAAATGACAAATTTATACATTAAAAACTGTTTTCACATCAATTGTCATTTAGAATAATGGATCTTATTTAAATTGGTTTGTCCTCAATTAGTCACCATTCTCTATCAAAAAAAATTTACAGGATATTTAAATTTCCACAAATAATTATAAATTTGCATACTTATATTTATAATCAGAGATTCAAACTCTAGTTATATTTTCTCTTGCACTGAAATCATAAAAACATATCTAAGTTAATAAATTACATCATTCACACCAGAACTATAGGCAAAATTCTGACTCATTCGTGTGTTTTTTTAACCCCTAATGAAATTAGTAATTCTCACCTCACTTTAGCTCTATCTATAAATAAATACCAATATTATTGTAGAGAGGATTAACTTTAGGCTTGATAGCATGAGTACTGTTGATCCACTTCTGAGTGAAACTGGTGGAAGGTTAAACAAAATACAACCACTTGGAGCCCTTGGCAATGGTCCTAACCTTGATCAAAAGAAGAAGGAGGAAGAGGAGGAGGAGGAACAGGAGAGGCAGGAGGAGGAAGAAGGGGAAGAGGATAAGGAGGAGGAAGGGGAGGAGAAGAGAAGAAGGAGGAGGAGAAATATCTATTCAAGAACAACTGTGAACATTTGTTAAAGGAATAACTTTGTGATGTTTGAAGCAAGAGCTCTTCCTCTCTCCCCACTTCCAATCCAGTGGGGTGGAGACAACACTACAGGCTGCTGCAGCCAAGAACACAGAGCTCCCTTTATCTGCTGCACCCAGATGGAGGACTTTCTTCCAGAAAGTAGCAGGATATTAGCATTTCTCATTTGCCCTCAGCTATCAGTTACTGAAGCTAAGTCCTGGAGGAGTGCAGCTGAGTAAGAGGTGAGACACTTGTAGAACAGAGGCCCTACTCTGTGTGTGGTATTCTGAGACTATTGGGGCCTTAATCACCCTTGTCCTGGCTTCTGAGGTTGTTTTAAGCCAAAAGAGGATTCAGGGTCCTGCTACCCTGCAAGCCCATTGCTCAGCTCCTAGAGCAGGGGTGTCACTCAGAGAGAAGCTTGACATTGTTTCCACCCCTATATGCTGAGCTCTGGCTCAAGATTTTCCCTGAAAGGAGAAACAGACAAGAAAACATAAAAGCGACAAATCTCTTCCCAAAGAACCTGACTTCATTTGCAACAGAGTGAAGAAGTTCAAGTTCAACCTAAAGATACTCTTAAGAACAGTGACAGTTATAGTGAAAAGCAATTTTTTAAGAGATTCAAGAAACAGGCTAAACTAGGTGGGCCAGGTTTCAGAAACCTGCATTTCAGGAAATTAAAGAGATGGGAGGAGCTATTTTGGGGTCAAAACAAAAATCAAACATTGACCTCAGAAATTATTCCTTCAAAGAAGCTAGAATGTGATTGAATTAGTGTGTAGAGCAATTTATGCCCCAGGGCACTGTTGAAAACAATACAGCAATCAGCTGGCAATTAGTAGAGTTTAGAATCTGTAGCCATAGAAAGAGAGATTCCTCCAAATGCCACTTTCATCCCAGGTTGTCTGTTGACATACCCATGTGTGAAGTTCCCCTGGGAACTACATCAGAGGCTGAACACTGTGTAGTGGGGGCCAGGGATGCGGGCTGGGGTAGATTTCACCAAAATAATTCAGTCAATCACTAACCAAATAGAAACTGCCTGTGAGAGAGACCAGAGATGTCAGATTTATCAGAAAAAGACTTAAAAATAACCATTATAAATATGTTCACAGAACTATAGGGAACCATGGTTAATGAAATAAAGGAAGGTACGCTGACAATGCTGCATCAAATAGAAAATATCAATAAAGATATAAGAATTACAAAAACAAGTAGAAACTGTGGAGTTGAAAGTTATAATAACGGCAACAAAAAATTCACTAGAGAGGTTAACAGTAAATCTGAACTGGTTGAAGAAAGACCAAGTACACTTAAAAAAGGATTAAGAGATATGCTATTTTTCATATACTAAGAAGATACTGGCCTACACTCAGTAAATGTAGATTTTTCTTCTTTTTAGGGAGGAAAGGGGATTTGATTTGGTTTCGGTTTTGGTCTTGATTTGTTGTTTGTTATATTTTGTTCTGATTTGAAAGATACTACTTTTACTGATCTAACTATTCTCTTTACCCACATTTATACAGGTCCCACTGTGAGTAAGGGTGAAACCTGGGCCTTTGAACAAACCGACCCCAGTGGTCTGCTTATTGACCCTGTGTATTGCCTTGACCTTGGTGGAATGATGTTGTAAAGCTGGAGCCGCTCTGGGTCAATCAGGAACCCACCCCTTCATAAAACCAGTTCTGTTTCCAACAATGTTGTCCAGCTTTCTTGATGTAAATTAATCTTGGCTGTAAACTCAAATATAGATCTAACCCTGACATTACGCATTCTGACTTTATATCCAAAAAGAAAAAAAAGGATTAAGAGAGATTTGCAAACCATGGAAGAGAAGGGAGTTTTAGACGAACATACATGTAATGCGACCACCACTAGGGAAAAACAGAGCAGGGAAGGGATAAATCTCAAAGGAATCATGGCTGAAAAATCCCCAGATTTAGTGAAAAATTATAACCTACACATCTAGCAAGCTCAGCAAACTCCACATAGGATAAATATAAAGGGACCCACTAACAGATACATCATTAAAAAAAAAAAAAAAAATGCTGGGAGTCAAATCATAATAAATAAATAATTTCTTCACAAAAATCTTTTTACCTTCAAAAGTCAAAAGTTCTGAATACAATTCTGTATCTGCCACTTATTAGCTAGATGAGTTTTAGCAATTACCACCTCTGCATCCCAAATTCCTCAAATACAAAACAAAATTAATATTTCAAAAGAAAAAAAAAAATGTTCTTAGATTCATCAGGTCACATATGTGAACACCTTTTGAAAAGAATAAATGTCCTAAACAAATGTAAAACGCTTTTTAAAAAAATTTAAGTGAAACTATTCTGTGAGTTTAAACTCAGAATCTAGATTATGCTAATTCAGTCTTTGCTTCACTACATAAACCCAGCCTGACCCAAACTGGCAGAAATGAAGGAGGCTATTGTCTGTATTGTAAAAGCCATTATTCTTTTTAAAAAGACACAATTTGTATATCACTGCCGGCAAAGAAAATACATTAGTCATATTTGAATAAGCTCTAAATCAAGCATTTGAGGATTTACTGAGTATTTTAACATTACCAAAGTAATTATAAACTATGCCAGGGGTTTCTAAACAGTTGTGCTTATATTCATGTTGATCAATTTCTCTAGAAGAACAGCATATATCTAATTTTTTACATACAACTAATAAGAAAAACAAACAGTATTTCAAGTGAGAATACTTTATATTGATAGCTTTGATATTAACTTGCTATTATCTATATAATATAATGACTTCCTATAAACTATATTATTCTATATATCTATATCTAATATAAACTATATCTATCTATATCTATTGATAGTAGACAGATATACATATATATATATATATATATATATATATATATATATATATATGTGAAAATTTGTTAGAGGTGAAACCCTCAAGGAAGACATTGATTTATGGAAATGAATTAGGTGTTAGTTTCATAGAAATTGGTGGAAACCATGATTCTGTTTCAGCAAAATAGCCAATGCTCACAGAGAATGTTTTCATTTTGGTAAACACAAAGATAATTTTATACTTGACAGTTCCTGAGAACAGTGTACCAGATAACAATGTTTGTGAATAAAAATAACAGGGAGTTAAACAAGGTGTGTTTGTGGGTGTGGGGGGGTAGTGAGTAAAACTCTTTTTCTCACATAAAACGAAATTTGGAGGTAGATTGTCCCAAGCATTCATGCAACCTCTTAACTATATCATCAAGATTATATGTTTTATCTCTCTGTCTTCTTCTCCAATTATCTTTTATTCCAAGGTTGCAAGAAAACTTCAGTTCCTAGTATGATAACTGCTGAAGACATTCAAAAGCAGGAATGGGGTGGGGTCAGAAGCAGATGAGACTTTTATCTCATTTATCAAAGGGAATAAGAAAAATACCTGTAAGACTCTCAAGCTGACTTCCCCTTACATTTCTATCTAATCTGCCAGAACTAGAATCATGGCCACCCTTAGGGGTATTCAGATGAGAATCTATTTAGTCTTATGTTTTTGCCTTGGTATTTCAAGATTATCTATTAAGACAGATGTTGGGAATAGCTAGCTCTTGAATTTCCTAACCAACAATTTCTAGTAAAAGTACTATGAACGAAGAAACTATATATATGTGTGTGTGTGTATATATATATATATATATATATATATATATATATATATATATATATATGTACATACCGTGTTTCCCCAAAAATAAGACCTAGCCAGGCAATCAGCTCTAATGTGTCTTTTGGAGCAAAAATTAATATAAGACCTGGTATTCTATTCTATTCTATTCTATTCTATGACCCAATCTTATATTATAGTAAAATAAGACTGGGTCTTATATTAATTTTTGCTCCAAAAGATGCATTAGAGCTGATTGTCCGGCTAGGTCTTATTTTCAGGGAAACGGTGTGTGTGTGTGTGTGTGTGTGTGTGTGTGTGTGTGTGTGTGTGTATGTGTGTGTGTGTGCATTTCATTTATGAGGATTAAGTTTTAAATATTCCAATATATGAGATAACCTTTGGACACTGTTTTTAATCCACAACTAATTTATATATGAGACTTCTTTCTGAGTTACCATTTTTTTCCAATAATGTAATTGTGTTGCCACAAAAAAGTAACATCTGAATTTGGTGCTAATCTACAAACAATATGTGATTTAAACTTTTTCTTATAGGATTGATTCCAAACAATAATTCCAACTATTATCCTGAACAGAAAATTTCTACCACCAACTCAAAGACTGTATATTAGTTTTTGGTCTGTTCACATATGTCCAGTTCTCTTAATGTAAGACTATTTCTAGTCTTCCACCTATTTGAACTCAGGCATTACTATGTAACATTTTCTGACTCATTACCGTATGATTTGTAGTGAAAGGAGAATTCTCCCCAGGCCGGGTGAAGTGGGGCTTGCCCATGTTAGTTTTTACCAATGGAAAGTGAGTGGAAGTGATGAATTTAACACCTGATCAGAAGTTCTAAGAGTCATTGCATAATCTGACATTTTTCATTTCTCTGGATAAATACATGAAAGAAAAATTTGTGGGTTTTTTTTGTTTTTTTTTTTTACTTAGTATTCATAGCAGAAAACTTTTAGATTGGTTTTCTAAATATTAAAGAAGCAAATGCATAAAAACACATGTGATTTGTATAAACAGTCACTAATTATCCCCTGGCTACACTGCTCCGTAGGGAGGCATCCCCAACCAGTGGAACTCTAGGGGAATATACCTAGGTGTTTTGTACAGACAGAATACACAAGATCAATGGTCAATGGGACCAGAAAGCTGTCCACTCCAGCTCCTTTTCTCAGAGGCATTTGGTCAAGTTGAACAGAGATTCTCTCTTTGGGGAGAAGTGATGAAGGGGAATCATTGAGTCCACTGGCTGTACCGTTTAAGATGGTAATTCTGGGATAGTCTGTGTTATGAACTATTTCTCTAGCTATAGGGGAGTGTGATGGGTAATGCAGTTCTGGGCCCCTGAAATCTCAGTGGTGCCCCTGCAACAGATGCAGTGTTGTGCTGTCTGAGCTGTTCCAGGTGTCCCCTCTGGGATCAGCTATGAAGGTTCTGGGTAGGAGTTGGCTGGGAAAGACTGCTGGTACTGGTGTGTTTGTGGCTTTGTTCGCCCAGTAACCATGACTGCCAGTCCTTAGCTGTTTCACCTCTGTATCTCCACTGTTGTTACTGGGATTAGCATTAGTCTGCATCTGCCACTCAGGAACTGTCTCTCAAGTTCTGAGAGCTGTAGATATTCTGTTTTGTAACCCAACACTTACTGCTATAGTTATTTCTGGAGACTTCTGCTAGCTCTGGATGGGTGCAGGGAGGTGAAATCTGGGAGGGCAGCCTCCGTGGCTTTGTCTTCTGCCTGGCAATGGCAGCTGCTAGAACACAGCTGTGCCACTTCTGTATTTGGTCTCTGACAGGATTGCTGGGTGCAGCCATATTATATACTCAACACTCAGGCATGAATGCTCGGGGCCACAGGCAGTGCACCTGCAGCCTGAATCCTCCCCTTTCCCAAGGCCCGTAGTGAGCTCTCGGCTGCATCTGCAGCCCCCCTTTCTGCGCTTCTCCCTTCCTTCCTCCCCTGTTCACCCCGATTTGACCACCTTTAGATGTTTCGATGTGCAGTTTTCTCAGACAAGTCTGTGTGTTGCACAGGGAATCCTTTGTGGAATTATAACTGTTTTACTTGTAACTTCAAGGGGAGAGGTCACAGGAACCCCTCATGCCACCATGCTTCTCTCAATTGTTTTTTAAGAAACTTATTGAAATATAAAATATATACAGGAGAAAAAAAAACAATAGTCTTTAATAAATTATATTAAGAAAAGTGGAAGTCTGTATATAGGAAAATATGAACCTCATATCTTAACAAAAGTTAAAATGGTTTACCTAAACGTAAGATGCAAAGCTATAATACTTCAAGGAAAATACGTAGGAGAAAATCTGTGTAACCTGTTTGATTGCGAGTTTTTAATATAGTACAAAAAGCCCAATCTATGAAAGAATAAATTGGTAGGTTGGAATTTATTAAAATTAAAAACACTTGCTCTGTGACACTGTTTAGAGAATCAAAAGACAATATTTGAAAACCACATAACTGTGAAAAGTAATTGCATCCAGAATAAACAAGGAATTCTTTAAAAGCAACAAGAAAAGAACCCAATAAAAACTGGGCAAAAGATCTGAATAGATACCTCATCAAAGAAACTGTGCAGATGGTACACAAGCAAGAAAAGATGCTCAGCATCATTTGTCATTAGGGAAATTAAAACAACAGTGGCACACTGCTACAGACCTATTAGAATGGCTAAAACCCCAAAACTGACAAAATCAATTGCTGGTGAGAATTAGAAGTAACAGCAATTGTCATTCATTGTTGGTTAAAATGCAAATGATCCACAGCCACTTTTGAAGACAGTTTGGCAGAGTTTATAAACCTAAACACAATTATAACAGATGACCCTGCAGTTGTGCTCCTAGGCACAAACCTAACTGATTTGAAACCTTATGGCCACAATAAAAACTGCATGTGAATGCAGCTTTATTCATAATCACCAAAATCTATAAGCAACCAAGATGTCCTTCAACAGGTCAGTTGAAGGACATATAATTCATCAGTAAAAAGAAATTAGCTAACAATCCATGCGACACCATTAATGATTCTTAAATTCATATTGCTAAGGGAAAGAGCCCAGTCTAAAAAGGCTACATACTATTTGATTCCAATTATACAACATTCTGTGGAAAAAAAAAAATATGGAGAGAATAAAATGATCACTGTGAGGAGTGTGAAGTGATAGGAATGAGGAGGAAAAGCACAGGGGATTTTTTAGGGTGGTGAAAGCATTCTGTATGGTACTGGAATAGTAGATACATGGCACTATGCATTTGTGAAAACCCACAGGACTTGAGATTATTACAGTTCTAAATCGAGGGCTATTTTTATCTAACTGGATGGATTAAGGAAATGAAAAGTGACAGCAAAAGCCTGTGTTGGATACTCGTTTATACATTACTGGCCAAATAGTGTAGACACTATGAAAAAAAAATGAAAATAAACTGGATGGAACATAAATAATTCCTTTAGTTAGAGCTAGATGAGAATTTCATCAATTCATAGAGGTTCTTTTTAAATTTGACTACATCCTTAGTATCATGTCTCAATGTTAACAATATCTTGTCTCAATTACAGTAGGCATTTAATATTATATTAGTTTCAGGTGGTTAGACATTTATGTACTTAATGAAGTGATCCTCCCAAATAGTCTAGTACCCACCTGTCACCATACATTGTTATTACAATATTATTGACTATATTCCCTATGCTGTACTTCACATCCTCGTACAAAACAGAAAAGTATACATTGTTCGCCAACTATTATGCAGAACCAATCATTCTTAATTTTTTTTTTTTTTAAATCTTTACAAATTCCCAATTTAAGAAATCTCTTCCTATATTATGTTTAGAAGAGATCTGGACAAGTCAATTAGGGCAGATAATTGAAGTAAAGATATTGGTGCCTCGAGTGGACAGACCAAGTAACCAAGCAAGCACTGGTGCTTAAAGCAGCATTTTCCACATTGTAATAAGTGCCATTCCATCTGCTAATAATTATTCATAGCTTTAAAAAGGTTTTTGGTCACATACATTTAGGAAAAGTGGGTTAAACAAATTTAGATAGATTTCATGTCTATATGAATTCTCCCAGTTATATGTCAATGTGTCTTCTGAATTATTGGGTGTAGGGTACATTAGCAAAACTATGTTTGCTTCCAAAGTTATTTGATAATGGAAGCTTTTTTTTATTAACTCTGTATTAATGTCTAAATTTTGTTTTAACAAAACTTACTTCTAATTAGGTGTAGACACACATAAACATGCCAAATGTTTTTAATTTAAGAAATTATGAAATAATTGACCTTTATTGTCATTTTAATATTTACATAAAATGTTGTATTTCATCTTTGTCTCTCTAAAAGCAATAATTTTCACTCAATCTAACATTTTTAAGAGAAATGGAGCATTTTTATCTCTTTCAACCAACCAAATATTACCATTATTTCTCTAAGCTCAACTTGAACCTGCAGAGAAATAAAGTAAGGTATGAAGAGCTTTTTACCTATTAGAAAAATGGAATACACCACACTAAGAGAGTTCTCTGTCCCTGAGCCATATTCAAACAGTGGTGAATGCATCCCTCTAAAATATACATGTATAAAGAATATTCATGCATTAGATAATCTTTAAAGTACATTCAATCTTTTGGTGTCCACAGGTGACAAGAGGACACAAAGAAATAGGATATCCACTTTCTTAATAGGTGTCTAAGTCAGGAAATGATTGGAAGCTATTAAATCAGATGATTATTAAGTCTTTTATCAGCTAGAATGTTTCTGCAAAAACTTACTTCAGTATATGCACTCTAGTACTGGCATAAAGTTTACAGAGCCATAGGTTTTATGTTGTTTTAAATTTATTCAAATCCAACACATAGCTGTTTAACTGTCACAGAGAAGGGTATCAAACAAGACTAAATCATTCGTTCTGAAGTTGCCTAAGTATAAGAAATGCGTAGATCTTCATAATAGGTTGAGGAGACTTTTTATATAATCTTTGAGAAATGTGTTTAAATTTCTGGAAAGATAATTGACTACCTCCATCATTGCAGCATATCTCATTTAGATGAACTGAGCTATAGAGAGTAGTAGTGTTTAAAATTACCCTGGAGTGAAAGAGCTCTTGTAATGAAACATAATGCTATTAGTTTTGAGAACTAACGTTGAATATTAGTATAGTCGTATAGATGAATGAGGCAAGAAAAAGAAAAAACACAGTTATGGAAATAGCAGGAAAGGGAATAACTAATGATTTTCAATAAGCCAGCGTAATATAATAAATTTGAGCATTATGAATAGAATTGTGAATGAAGTTGAGAATAACAACAGAATTCTTTCATTTATAAAACTGATTTATTTATTTTTTATATAAAGAAGGTCTATTACCTAGAGCTGGGCTCTTGCATTAACATATCCTTCCGTGGATGAGGAAGACTTACTAACATATCCATACACAGGTTTATAGCAGCAAGAAATAGAAAAGATGAAGTAGAATTGTAGCCATCATTTACACAGATTTATACTTTCTATAGATGATTACAGAAATGATTTTTTTTCCTTACAGCTATTTAGTCTAAGTGCAGTAGCCCAAGAAATGATAGAATATCCTGGCTTTTCTTTGTGAAGAATAATAAATTGTAAATAAAAGAAACAAAATAATGTGGATAGAGGGCAAATGGAGAACACAAGATATAAGCAGGACACATGGTTCACAAAGATTGAGAAAAAAAAAATCAAATGCAGTAAGCACCTGTCTTGGAGGAAAGAGCAATGGACTGGGGGTCAGGAAACCAACACTGGGTAATTCTTTCATGTTAATCTCTTTAATACTCACTCTTCACAATTTTAAAATTAGGGTGAAAGGGATTGCACAAATAAATTTTAAAGTATTTTCCTTTTGTAAAATTCTAGATTCTATATTCAAATTATAGTGGTCTTTGGGTATGAGTTTGTGTGTTTTCTCTCTTGATGAAATATTCTGAGAATTAAATATGCTTAGAATATTAAGGGTTCTGCACCCAATTTCAATGCGTGGAGGGGTTTTTTCCCACACCAAACAGCTCTCAGACACCAAGTGTCCTACAGTTCAATTCAATTCTGACACTACCTATCTGGAGATAGCATCAGATCCCACATGTTAAGTTCTCAGTCCTATAAGTTCTCAGTCCTATAAGTTCTCAGTCCTATAAGACTCCTCCGCCCCCCTCCCCCCCACACACAAACACTTCAGATGCCAATCACAAGTTCAGGTTACCACTTGTGCTTCTCACCTACCAACTACAGATTGGCGATTCAATTAATTTACCAGAGTGTCTCCCAGAACTCAAAGAAACATTTTACTTACCTGATTACCAGTTTATCAAAGATATGACTCAGGGAGGGCTGGATGTAAGACATGCATGGGGCAAAGTATGGAAAAATGGCTCAGAGTTTTCATGTCATCTCCTAGTGAGGCACTCTGCTAGCATGTCCACGTGTTCACCAACCTGGAAGCTCTCCAAACCTTCTCCTTTGGGTTTTTATGGAGGCTTCATTACATAGGCATGACTGCTTAAATCATTGGACATTGGTGACTGATTTAATCTCCAGTCCCTTTTGCTTCCCTGGAAATCAAAGGAGTGGGAACTAAAAGTATCAACATTCTAATCACATGGTTGGTTCTGGCAACAAGCTCTATCCTTAGATGAGGTCCAAAAGACAACTGTGTCACTTTCATCACTTAGAAAATTGGAAGAGTTTTAGGAGCTCTGTGCCAGAAATGGAAACAAAGACCAAATATATATTTCTTACTAAAAATCACAATATCACAGGTATACTAAATTCATTTTGAAATTAGGTAAAGCATAAGTAAATTACAGTCTTTTCAAGTTTTTAAAAAACCTATGCTACACCATTCATTTCATCTATGTTAAATGACTTCTTAGGCAATAAGGATTTATATACACCTGTTAAAATTTGCACATATTTTCCAACATCATCAAGCCCTTAAACAATTAAAAAATAAGAGAAACTTATTTGTCTGTGGACCAAATTAAAAAAAAAAAAAAAAAAAAAAAAGACGAAGGAAAAGAAGTCTCTCACCTCTAGCTGGCTCCAGACTTACCCGTTAAGCATTCTTCTCCTAAGGGAAAGGATGTAGCTAAAATTCCATGGTGATAATGTGTCCTTAGGCTCAACTTCAAGAACCCAATATTTCATCCTGGTTAAAAAACACAACAAAACAAAACAGAAAAAAAACATAGAAATAGGTTTAAGTATTAGTGCTGCCTTTTCACAGGATAAATAAATTAGCAACAATAAAAGTCCAGGTATAAGATCACAGAATTAAATTTTATGGTGCCCTGCACTTGATAGCACACTCACCCTGCCATTGTTTTATGGCTAATTTCTTACTGGTAGTCCTCCCCAAATGTTTTTGCATCAGAAACATGGGGATCTTCACTCATTGGTTCATTAATTTTCATAATCCAATCAGAAGAGTGGGGCTCTAATTTACATTAACTGTCTTAACAGGAATGTGTTTGGACACATGGAATAACTAGATATGTATTTATTGCACCGTTTTGACCAGTCCATTGTTAACTCTAAATTACACATATTTAGTTAAAATATGCTGACCAGCAGAAGCACAGCGTAAGTACAGCAATACTTCTACTTGCAAAAGGAAATAAAAACTCTCTGAGGAAAAATTCCTATATACACAATTATCTAATTCAATTTCCTTCATTCTGACCAAAGTTAAAAGTTAAATATTCACAATTTGAATCTATTAAATCTGAAAATTATGAAATATACTAAATTATCCTTAGAGAGAAAGACTTGTCTATTCTATGTCTAGAATCAATAATGTAAAAGATTAGTGTGTAAATGTGTGACCCGCTGAGATAATCCTACTTATTGCACTCTCTCCCACCATTAACTTAAGGCAGGTTTTTGCTGGGGTAACTGAGAAAGGTGCACAACAGCTCAGTCTTTGCAAAAATGTTTGCCCTAATTCTTTGATTTCCAAATCTACTTAGCTCACTGATCCTACTCTAATAGTCACTGACATAGATATAATACAGACTTCTTTGGAATCTCATTTATTAGGACAATCTTGTTGACAGCATATTCTCATCCCAGTATGCTTCATTGTATTTAAGCTTCAATAGCATACATTACATTCTTATAAATTAAGCTTGATATAATTATTTCTCCCATTACAATTCTCTCTCTCACCTTCTGAATATTATAACTCAACACAATACACTATCCAGAGAAATCTAATGCACAGTGAGTAAAAGTAAGATATTTGAAATCAAACAATATAACCTCTACTGTACCCTCCTAGCAGAGTTACTGTGAGAATTAAACACATGTAAAGTGCTTAAAATACTGATATATTGCAACAATAAATATTGTTGTCATTTCCATTGTCTTATGAAGAAGATTATTTAGGACCAAATACATTACATATAATACAGTCTTCACATATAGTTCAAGTTAATAGCATTACATATTGTTGCTTGATGCCAAATCCCAGATGACAATAAAATAGTAATTTTATTCCCATTTAATTTCTTAATCATTTTCACATGCATATATTTATTGATCCATTGTACATCTTCCAATTTAATGCACATTCCACAAGAGCAGAGACTTTTTGATCATTGCTGTATCCCCAACATTTCTGACAGAGTTTCTGTACATACTACATTATTGATGAATACTTTATTAAATAGCAAGAATTATTTTCCTTTAGAAAGTTGCATGCAGCATGAGTTATCAGGCCAAGAAGAAACTCAGGACATTCCTGGGTGACCATGAGGAAACTTGGGCCTTCCTGCTTTTTCCTTGCAAAGAGTATCATAAATCAATCTACTAACATTCTAACTCAATCTGGTGGAGAGATAGATAAATGGATATGGATGTTTACTAAAATTAAGCCAAGGTTTAATATTGAGGGGTAGAATTATGAGTTAGATTTGTTTATTTGTTTGTTCGTTTAGGTACTTTTTGTAGTTTCTACAAGGGGCAAATATAACTTATTTGAATAAGAAAAATGTGTGCTCTAATAAGTTGAAAGACACAAAATTTATTATTTAATTTTCTAATACATGTAAAATTTTAAAAAGAAAATGTTGAATACCATGAGATGTGTCTCTACATTTCTTGTTTGTCAAATATTTAGAATTGAGATAATATTAGGTATGTATGATACCCAGGATACTCAATTAGTCCAGACACCTACCATCACCAGAAACTCCAGGTGGAAAAATATATGCCTATATTATAAGGTATAATTGCCTAGGTGACGATATTCTTTTCCCAAAGTCACTGGTATTCTCTTCTAGAATATGTATGGAACATCTTTTGCCAAGATTAGATATGACTGATATTACCTATCTTTTCTTTGCAGGCCCACATTCCTTACTGCATAGATGGCAAAGTAATGTGAGTGAAATATAAAGCAGTGTGAAAAAAAGGAAAGCAAATAGAAAGGAAAAAAAAAAAAAGAATCCTTCTCAAAAACCTAGAACATAAGTAGCCAAATTTGCACAACCACTTCTTTCTATATTGGGATAATCCTGTGAACTGAAACAAGTCATGATTATTTAAACCCTTCTAATTCACAAAGATGAAACATCCCAATTTAATGGAAATCCAAAAAAAGAGGGAAATCATGGCACTGATGCAAAAATATCCAGTTTTAGCCCGTAAATATCATGTCTCCCTTTTTTGTTAACAGGGAGAAAATAGGAAATTAAAAGAAACCATTGTCTTTTATATTCGCTTGAAATAAACTCATGTATTTTCATGTTTACCTGAATATTGAGTCATCTCCCACTAAAATATAAGCACCACGAGGGCAGAGTATGACCTAGAATATAGTTAACACTCGATAATTATTTGTTGAGGAACATGAATAACATGAATTTAATGATTAGTAAGTTTACAGAGTTCCTTCTGTGTGTGTGTGTTTATGCAAGTGTACAAAAAAGATCCCCATAATTCAGTCTTCAATATCCTCAATAATACACTGCATGAGCATTCTTTCATTTGTGCTCTCTTGCCCTGAATCTGAAGTCATAACCCTACTAGAATTCTGTAACCCATAGACCACAGTGCTAAGTTCATGATATCACAGCACCTGCTGGCTTACTTCAGGTGATATTCATGGTCATATTATTAAAGATGAAGATATGTGCATATTTTATATGTGTTAGCTGTAAATTTCTCTTTTTTTCCTCTCTCTCTCTCTTCCTTTCGAATTAATCTAAACAGGGAAGTACTACAAATCTGTAAAGGCTTTTTCTCTTCAAAAATCTAGACTCCTTTGCTAGTGCCTTTCATATTATAATAAAGCAGACTTTTATGCCTTATGCCTTATTTTGAAATTTTTTGTTAAAATCGTGATTCTCTTACTTTAGATTTCATTCAAAGGAATATCATAAGCAAAATGTTCCCTTATGTTATGCTCACTGTTATGATCTACCTTAACTTTGAAAAGAAACTTTTGAGACGTTAATATAGACAACACTGCAATGAATATCATTATCTATATTTGTGCAAAAATAGTAAAAGAAACTCTATTTCAAGAAGGCTTACATAAAAGCAGCAGAATAATTTCAATGTATAGTAAATCATAAGCATAAAGTCAAACTTACACAGTGTTGTACCCTATCTGCTCCAATAGGCCATCTAGGCCAGAAAAACACTATATAGACACATATAACCTCATACTAATAATTAACTTTGGGCAACTATGTAACTTGGACATATCAGTTATACAACGAAAATACATCAAGTTGAATTGTTTCTCTGATAAAATAATGATATATTTTATTATTTGGAAGTATTATATAATTATAGATTTCAAATATCAAGTCTTAAAGAAGTATAACTTCAAATGACTTACTAAGTACTTTAAATTCAATTTATTTATTTTTCTACCAACTTTACCAAGGCTACTTTTTCAAATGTTTTATGTTAAAAATACCCTATAATGCTATGATATGTATAGGAATAATGATTTGCAGAGATAACCATGTAAAAATTAATAAAACTAAATTAATGATTTTATAATAACAAAGTAAGAAGAGATGAAATTTAAAGGGATGCTTTGTTAAAGGATTTTAACTAATTACATGAATAACATAATGAGATATTTATACACAGGGATTTGTATAATATTAATAACAAATAAAATTATTTTATACTTATTAACAAATAATTCAATATATTAAATTTAAAATTCTGATTAAACTATGTTCTTAATCAATTATTTTCATTTAAAACAGAAAAATGAATGAGTTTGACATTTTCATATGTTTATTAACAATACCAAAAAATAATGTACCATGATCAATGAATGATTCAGTTAAAGATAAGCATTGTTACAATTTCTTAAAGATATTATGCATCTAGTTTAAATTTAATCTAAAAGTACATGTAAACTCTGGATGACTTATTATATTGGCATTTTGTCATAATTGTTTTTGAGACACCTATGTCCAAAGCATTTTGCAGAGTATGAATTAGATTTACACAGACCCAGCTTCACTTTTGTTCTTTGGTCTCTTTGAAGGAAGAATTCTATTTTACAGTAATATTAAATTATAATACCAGACTACATGCCTCAGCAGAATATTGATTTTTTTTATTTATTTCAAAAATAATAGCATTGACTTCTGGTTTTGGCCCTGATGAGTAAAGACCTTGGAATCCGTCACTCCCCTCTTACTGCAAGCAAAAGCTGAACAACTGAAAATCAGTGATTTAATTAGACTAATATGACAATTAAGGTCACAGGATAAAGCCCAAAACAAAATATGTAGAGAGAGGCAAATACAAAGACTCACAGACTACATCGGCTTACCAGGATCAGAAGACACTAGAGCTAAAACCGGTAGAAACAAATAATATTGACAAACTGCTACAGGCAGAGTTTAGACTAGTGTGAGAATGAAAAACTCCTGCATTTCATAATCTTAAGATTCCCTAGGAAACCAACCAGATTCTCATGATGAAGAAGCAAAAATCTCTTCTGTTTCTGGCAAAGATGGGGAAGAAAACCATTTTGACATATGACCAGAGTATTCTTGATAACAAAAGACTACACAGCAAACTTTACCAGAGACTGATATCACATGGGGAAAGGAAAATCACCCAACTAGAGCCCCTCTGATTTTGCTGTCTCACATAAGGGGAAAAAAGAAAAAGCTGAGAAACACTTGTGAAATCAAAACGAGGGGCATGGACCAACTAAAATAATGAGACAGAGTAATACAGAATGCTTCTCTTCCCCTCTTATCTTACCACCACAATAAGGTTTTATATAATATTAGGTTGGTGCAAAAGTAATTGTGGTTTAAAAGGTTAAAAATAATTGCAAAAACTGTAATTACTTTTGCATCAACCTAATAACATTAGATTGTAGCTAAAAGAGCCACAAAGCTCAAACTCTATCAAAGATGGAGTGTTTAGGGAAACTCAAAATCCACAGGGAAAATTAAAAATACAAAGCAAAACAAAATGTGGGGAGGGCACTAGAGGAATTTGAAAGCTGTGAAGCCTAAAGCTATAGCAAATACAAACCACAGCCCAAATTCTAGCAAGATTAATGAAAAACAAACCTTACACTAAAAGCCTATAACCTCACTTCCTATCATCTGATGTATCATGCTTTGATTTCAGCATCATAGGGTTACCAGGAGGAGAAGAGAAGAACAAGGAATTGAAAATCTATTTGAAGAAATAATGACAGATAACTTCCCTAATCTGGACACGGAAATGGATAGTGAAGTCCAGGAAGCACAGATCCCAAACAATATGAAACCAAATAGACCATGGCACATCGTAATTAAAATGCCAAAAGTTAAAGACAAAGAGAGAATCTTTTTTTCATTTCTAAAATTTATTGGGGGTGACAATGGTTAGTAAAATTACATTGGTTTCAAGTGTACAATTCTGCAGTACATCATCTATATATCACAAAGAGAGTCTTAAAACTAGCAAGAGAAAAGCAGTTAGTTACCTACAAGGGAGCTCCCATAACACTGTCAGCTGATTTCTCTGCAGAAACTTTGCAGGCCAGAAAGGATTGGCAGAAAATATTCAGTGATAAAAAGCAAGGGCTTACAACCAAGTTTACCCAGTAGAGCTATCATTTAGAATCAAAGGACAGATAAAGAGCTTCCCAGACAATAAAAAGCTAAAGGAGTTCATCACCATCAAACCAGTACTATGTTAATCTTAGAGACATTTCTTTAAGATGAAACAAACAAACAAACAAACAAAAAAACCCAAAAACATTAAAAATATAAATAAATTGGCAATAATTATGTATTTATCAACAATTACTTTCAATGTAAATGGATTAAACGATTCAATCCAAAGACATTGAAAATAAAAGACATTGGGTGGCTGAATAGATAAGAAAACAAGATCCTTACATACGTTGCCCACAAGAGACTCACTTCAGACCAAGACACACACACAGACTGAAAGTAAAAAGATGGAAAAAGTTATTTCACGAAAATGGAAATTAAAAAAACCCCAAACCTGGGCTAGCAATACTTATACCAGACAAAACAGACTTTAAAAAGAAAACTACCAAAAGACAAAGAAGGATCCAGTAATCCCTCTTCTGGATATTTATCTGAAGAAACCTAAAACACTACTTTTAGGAGATGTGTTCACCCATACATTCATTGCAGCATTACTTATTATAGCCAAGATACGAAGGCAACCTGGGTGTCCCTGAATGAACGAAAGGATCAAAAAGAGGTGGTACATACCCTGTTTCCCTGAAAATAAGACTTAGCTAGACAATCAGCTGTAATGCGTCTTTTGGAGCAAAAGTTAATATAAGACCTGGTATTATATTATACTATACTATACTATACTATACTAATATATTATATTATATTATATTATATATATTATATTATGTTATATTATATTATATTGTAAAGACCCGGTCTTATAGTAAAATAAGACCGGGTCTTATATTAATTTTTGCTCCAAAACACACTTTAGAGCTGATTGTCCAGCTAGGTCTTATTTTCGAGGAAAAATGGTATATACAATGGAATATTACTCAGCCATTGGAAAGAATGAAATCTTGTCATCTGTGACAACATGAATGGACCGAAAGGGTACTGTGCTGAATGTAGTAAGTCAGGCAGCAAAAGACAAATGTCATATGATTTCACATATAAGTGGAATCTAAAGAATAAAAGAAACAAATAGAGACAGATACAGAGAACATTTTGATGGTTGCCAGATGGAAGGGGATTTGAGGTGGATGAAAAGAGGGAAAGGGATTAAGAAGTACAAATTGGTTGTTAAACAGTAGTCATGGGGATGTAGGATATAGCATAAGGAATATAGTCAATAATACTGTAATAACTATGTATGGTGTCAGATCGGTACTAGATTTATTGGGTGATAGATGGGAGGAGAGTTGGGGACAAAGTCAAAATGGTGATGGGATTAAGAAATACAAATTGGAAGTTACAAAATCGTCAATGGGATGTAAATCATAGGGAATATAATTAATATGGCAATAATTATATGTAGTGCCAGTTGGGTACTAGACTAGATTGGGGATCAATTCTTAAATTATATAAATGTCTAACCGCTATACTGTACACCTGATGTAATATACAGCATAAGGAATATAGTCAATAGTATTGTGATAGCATGGTACAGTGCCAGATGGTTGCTAAACTTATTATGGCGATCACTTCTTTAGGTATAATAGACAGGTTGAATATCTATGGAAACTAATATAATACTGTATGCTAGCTATATTTTAATAAAAATATTTTTAAAAAAGAAAATAGGATCTGCCAGTTGGCTCAGTTGGTTAGAGCACAGTGATCATAACACCAAGGTTTGCCGGTTCAATTCCCACATGGGACACTGAGCTGTGCCCTCCACACCTAGAATGAAAACGACTTGACTTGGAGCTGTTGGGTCCTGGAAAAACCCACTGTTCCCTAATATTCCCCAATAAAAAATAAATAGATTTCAAAAAAAAAGAAAGAAAATATACTGAACTGACACAGTATAAACCTTAAATGACCAAATTTATCTGGAACTGATAAAAGTAGATATTTTCCATAAAAGCATTGTCATATTTTTACATACCTGAAATTCGTGGTCTGTGATTTTGAATCAAAGACACTAAATAATAGTTATTATTCTTATTAATTAATAGTCATATCAGAAATCCAACAAAGCTTTTTTTTTTTTTTAAGGTGGAAAAGCAGAGGTTTGTAGAATGATCTTATTTATATACAACATAGCCAATAAGAAGACTTTTTTCACATTGAAAAATTAGTAATCTCATTAGTCTGCTTCCTATAAATTCTGGCATGATAGAAGACTATTTAAAAGCAGTGAACAGAATTGGGTAGCATGAAAACAATCTAACATCACATTTAGCCTTGTGATTAAGTAACAAAGCACTGATTGGTCCCTGGAGTAACATACACCCATAGACTGTGTGTCAAGATTGAAAAATTGCACTTTAAATCATGGCCTGGCAAACCAAGAAGGCTATACCACAATATAGCCACAGCTTCAGATATGTTAAAATTAGTTAACTTGTAAAGATCTGTGCTTAGAGTTAATTTATTTAAATTATTTCTTGTTTCCCTTCAGGTAAGTCATTAAATAACTACAAAATATAATAAAATGAAAAATATAATATATAAGCTATTAAAATAAATAAATTCTATATTTAATTATCCAATTTGTCTAAGGTTATTATACAAGCTGCAAGTAGTACATTTGATTTCTGTGTTAATGATTTGTGAACTAGACAAATGTATTATCAACAGGGAAGTTTGAAGCAAATATATCTTCTAGAGAATGTATAGTATATACTTACAAGGTATACACTGAAAGGGTTGACTGTGTTCAGACTTAAACCCCACCAACTAATAATGAGGGAAATAAAAAGCTTCTTTAATGCTTTAAGGACAAAATAACAATATCATATCAAATGATATAACAAAAACTATATCCTAGTCATATCCGACAGACTAGACAATCTTTTAGAATAACAAATTACACTCAACAATCTATATTTGTAGCCAGCTGCCACTGGCCCGGATTCATGACCCAATAGGGAGTCTGGCCTATATATAATGGAAATATGAGGTCTCCCCAAACCTTCCCTTGTCCTGTCCTGCGAAGTTGTGGGGAGCGAGGAGGGCAAGGAGGGCGGAACAGGGTTAAGAAAAGACAGTAGCCATGAATAGAGTTTAAGTGCAGAGGCCAAGGGACCTCCAGTCTCAAGGACTGGAATCAGGCCTCACATCAGCTTTTATTAGTCCAGTGGGGAAATAAAGGAGATAAAGCTTGTCAATCTCAAGATCTGTGAATCCTATACATCATAATAGGAAACCGATTTAAGTCAATCACTCTTGCCTGCAGACAGCTGGACTGTAAGTGTCAACTTCCCCAAGGGACAAAACCTATATGCATATGAATAGATGGAGAGCACCTCATTGAATCACTTCCCTTGCAGGTTTGGGAAGAAATACAGCCACAGAGGCTGAGGCTCTCCTTAGCTAGAGGAAGGTGGGGGGCTGTGCCCACCTCTGTGAACCCCGTGGGTTCTCCTGTTGGTCCCCACGCGACTGCATCTGGCTTGAGTTGTTCTTTCCATGAGGAATCTTACTCGTCATTGACTGTGCAGTCATCTTTCCGGGACCAAACAGGGAGGCATAAGGTGCAAACACAAAGGTTTAGCAAAGTCCCTGAAAGGATCCATCTTACAGACTCTCCTTTCTTTGGGGGCAGGTTCAAGGAAACAAAGGGTTAAGCTGTTGCGTGGGAACATTCCCTGACATTTTCTTATGTCTTTCAATACTTGGTAACATGCTGTGCTGACTGAATTTGCTATTAACTTTTTCATTTCATATCAATATCTTATCATAATTACTAACATCACTCAGAGGCCACGTATCTCAGGACACAAAGGACCATATCTATGCAGTCACTTTCCACTTGAGATTTTAGCCAATCTGTGCTTTTAAAACAGAGTTGGACTTTCTTCCTATATTTCGTGTGACTACTCAATACAGATTAATTTTTCCTGTTCTTGGTACTGTTCCCACATTGCCAAAAAAATAATCAATTCACAAATAGATAAAATTTCATAATTCATAAAAAGGTAAGTAGTTATTTTTATTAATTTTTAGAGGGTTTTAGTTGTTTTGAAGAAAAAAACCCATAAATGCCTAAAATCAATAAAGGGTGTTTACTGATGTGGGGACAAAAGTGTTAGTCAGGCTCCCTCCTCAGGCCAGCTGCTGACCCTGACCGGCCCGCTGGTCCGATAAGATGGAATGTCGCACAAGAACCATCCAACCTGAAAATGTGGTTTGTGTATACACTTATGTAAGCACCTTGGCTGTGTGCCTCTTCTGTCTCTGTAGGGTATAAAGAGGTCCAACCATTTTAGGGGATGGCACAGGCAGAGATACGGCTGAGGTGGAAACACAACAGAGACCATGAGCTATACTGTACAGGGATGCTGAGAAATGGGGTTGTGGGGGCGGTGCCCCAGGGATGCTGCTGTGGGCTGCTGAGAAACAGGCTGCTGAAGCTTGTGAATAAACCATGTCTGCTCTGCCTCCGGCTCCACGCATCTTCTTCTGGCTCCCCCAGTCACAGACACCTTACCCCTGGCACCACCGTCCACGCAGACATTGACCTAACACCTGGTTTTTCTAACAATAACAAAACAAGTATAGATCAGGCATAGTTTGACCTGAGATCCTGAGATCCACCTTAAATTCTCTGTGAAATACCTATTCGGAATTTAGCATTATTGTATTAGTGTAATTAACTGAGAGCAATAAAGACTCAACTCTGAAGCTCAAGGTGGGATTAACTCTGCCCACTCACTCAGCTAATTTATTAGGGTAAGGGAGAATGTTGGGGTTTACCCAGCATCTAAACATACTTCAAAAATCTAGGAAGGTTTATGAAGGTATTAAGGTATACAGAATTCATAGGAAGATACATTAGCCTATAGAAATGCCTGAGCTATTACAAAACCAGTCAATTTTCTCCCCCAAAAGGAGACAACACAAAGTTTCAAATACCTATGCCTCAAGTCCAAATTCTCTAGGGATATCCCATTTTCTTTGTCAGGCCTTCTTCATGAGCCTCTGTAAGGTTAAATGAAGATTTCTCTTTCCACAACATTTACACTATTTCATGGTAATAATTACATGATTAATGACTTACCTTTGAAAATGAGAAGGATTGACTAGAATATATAGAGTTCATTGGCCATAGCACATATTATAACTAGACAGCAACACAAGGACTGTGCCCCGGCAATTTAATGAATCCATTGGTCAGCAAGTCTGGCAGTTTCCAGTCTTGATTTCTGGGAGAATAGTCCTTGTTCACTGTTCTACATTGCCATAGCCAGGACAGGCATAGGTCTCTTACTAAAAGAGTTCTGTAACTCAAGGGATTAAATAAACATCCAGCTTGAAGATACTTTAGCAACGTAGTCTGCTACAGTAGATTAAATTGTTTTTCCCCTTTCTTACTTCTTCCTTTATCCATGCTGTTTGTCATCTGACTTCGATCCTCCCACATGAAGTAGCAGGTATTCCACATCTTACTAATTTGGTATACTCATATGACTTATTTGGCCAATGATTAGTGGACATGATTCAAACAGAGGATTGAAATGTACAGGTCTAGTTGAGCATGATATCTGGTGCTTCTGCACCATCATGAGATCATATCCCACAGTGTCCACTGGTCACAGAAGAACAACCACTACAGAAACTCATGGTTTGGAGATGACTCAACTAAGCCTAGCTTACATCTGCCTTATCCCAGCCAAACCACAGGGATGTGAGTGAGAAATAAAGGTTTTTTATTGTATGCTTCTGAGTTAATGAGTGTTTACTTACAAAGCATTATTAAGAATACAGATGACAGTAACAAAATTGATACCCAGAAGTGGGGTACTGTCACATCAAAATGTTTAAATATGTGGCAGTGTCTGTGGGACCACCAGGGGGAAAAGTAATGGCTCTAGAAGACTGAAAACGTAGACCAAAAAAGCATTTTGAAGAGACTGGAAAAATAATTACTCGTGTTACATAGTGGCCAAACATTTGTAATAACTACCACCTGCAATAAATTGGAAAACAGGAAATATACCTAATGATCTTGTGGCCTTGGAAAAGAGACGGTTACCAGGAAGAATGTTGAAATCGTAAGCTGGCTGCTACTGGCTGCATTTGAGAGAAGCTCACAGGGAAAATGGCTAGTTGGCAAACAAAATTGAGAGGGAATAGAGAAAGCCTGAAAAATCTGGAACTTATCAAGTTGGAAAATAAAACTTGTTTCCCAACACCCAAATAATACTCAATTTAAAATAAATAATGGGGGCTAAGTAAGTTCAATAAATGCAACTGGAGGTATAGCTCAAATCAAAGGTGGTGTGGCTGTCCCTTCTAAAAGAATTAAAGTGGTGTTTCTTGGATCTGGTTCCCTAAGAGCGGACTGAATCAAAGTTTCAGGTGCAAGAGATTCATCAAGAAAGTGCTTCCAGGAGAAACTGGCAAGGAAGTATAGGAAGTAGGATAAGGAAATGGAAGAAACCAAGCAAAGTGCAATTTTAAGCCTGACTCAGCCTGATACCATGGGAAATCTACACGTAAGCCAGCATTTTGAAGTTTGTCTCTCCTCAAGCCCAGGAATTGGGCTTATATTTGTATGCCACTAAAATCTGCGGCTGTCTGTTACACCACATAATTTTAGATAAAGTCAACTAATACATTTACTTCAAAATTTGGTATAAATTATGAATTGCAGCCTATGATACCCTAATCAAAGCTAAATCTCATGTTGATTTATTGTCTCTGAATCTACCAGTAACAAATTTCAGTGTTCTAACAATCTCTCCTACAGTTACTTTATTCTTTTTTGAAAATTTAATAGGAAGTATGGTATTTGAGATAGGAGTAGAAGATTGTACTTCCCCTTCCCCAAATCATAAATTCTTCCATCCCTATTGTCTCCATGCTTTTGCTTCCACTGATCTGGTTTGGGAGAGACAGGCTGGTCCAAACTTACTCAACTCCGGAGTTCTGGGCTTGCAGCCACTTGGTGATTACAGTCCTCAGGCAGAAAGTGCTCTCTTAGTGATATCAGAAAATAGTCTAAATTTTATTTAGACTCCACTGAAGTCTAAATAAAATTGCCCCAAACCCTAATATTCTTAATTTTTCTGAGTCCTTTTCAATATATGATTTTAAAATCCACAGATTGTGGAGGGAAATAATCCCATCATAGCCATTGTGGCAACAGTAAAGTAGTAAAGTGATAAAAGGATAAAATATTAAGAGATAAGGTCGGATAAATGTGTTCTGAGGGAGAATGGGGTGGAACAGTAATGTCAAACAAGTAAAGGCTTCCAGTTAAATTTGAATTTACGGTAAGTGAAAATTTTTAGTAACAGTATTTCCCAAATATAATATAGGAGGCATATATATATATATATATATATATATATATATATATACACACACACATATATATATGTGTGTGTGTGTGTGTGTGTATCCTTTTTTATCTGAAAATCCAATTTAATTGAGAGTCTGTTTTCACTGTTGTTTTGTTTAGTTTCCTTTTTGCTAACTTAGCAACATTAGGAAGGTGGGCGTGTGTGAAAGGGCATATTGTGCACAGTGTTATAGACATATCAGTCTTAGTCTTTTACTTTAAGTGATTTAAAAAAGAATGGTTTTAATCTAAGGAAAGACATGATCTGTCTTAATTTTCAAAGACTTTTTCTGGCTATTGCTGGGAATAAGCTGACAGGGAGAAATGATGGAAGCAAGACAAGAAGTTAGCAGAATTTTCCGACAATTTAGGCAGTAACTGCTGGTGATATGTAGTAAGATTGTGGGAGCGTTAATAGTGTTAAGTGGTGTGATTCTGGATTTATTTTGGAGGTGATGTAGAGAGGGTATGCTAATGGACTAATGGTGAATAAGAAAGAAAGGAGCTAAGGATAGATACACTGGGGTTTTTCCCCTTTGCCAACTGGAAGTAAAGAGTTCTTATATACTGGGGTGAGGAACAGTTTGGTAGACGGAATGAGTAGTTTTATTGTGGAAAAGTTAAATTCAAGAAATTTGCTGTCCATCCAATGGAGAGGAGTACACAGTTGGATCTGAGGAGAGATGCCCAGGAAGAAAACAAAAATTTGAAAATGATATGCTTATAGAAGATATTTAATGTCATAGAACAAAGTATGGTCATCTTCACAATTATTTGACTCCTTGTGAGTCAAAATTTGTACTTGTTATCCTGAAGCATGCTGAGATCTGACCCATGCTGTTGGTCAAATAGCCACAAAAGATGGTTGCTTTTAAGAAAAATATGTATTCTCTCTGCCAAGATACTGCCCCAGCTGAGGTTACTATAAGGTCTTTAACAAGACAGCCTTAGTATCCTCAGAACATTATGATAAAAATTCTGGTGAATTTATAAATTGTCTCTGAAATAAAAAAAAATTGGTACCTGTGAAGATCTACCAAAATTGATACTTGTAAATTATCTTTAATACATAATAGCTTTCATAAAGTAAGTTTCAAGAAAACACTGATTGTACCTTAAAATGCTTCTACACTCTACTTATAAATTCAAGACACAGTTACTATTTTTGGAGTAGACAAAATGTCAATAATTTATGCTGTTACTTTAACATAACTTTCACCTGTGCTTTAATGATTTGTTGTATATAGTCTGAGAGCTATGATCCATCTGTGATATTTTTCAATTGGTCTAAATACCTCTCACTTTATCATATTTTCACATACCAATGAACAAAAATAAAACTAAAATTTTAATTATATCATCAAAACTCAAAATTATGATTTTAATTGACTTCAGATACCTAACAAATCAGTAATATTCAAGTCAATCCATGATGAGAATATACACCTGGTGACAAATATCTGAACCGAAATTCTCTAAAGGTCTCATGGGTTATTGATCACAAAAACACTGAAACAATCTTATAGTCAAGAAGTGTTGAAAATAAAGAAATATATATATTTTTTTATAGTACTTCTCAAAGTCTTCAATACGTTAATGTTCTTTGTGAACCTGAGACATTTTTGAGGTTTATTTGGATGTTATTTATAGCACACACTTTAGGGATGAAAACTTCTCTATATGCATACTATCGATTATATGTACAAATTTTATAAGCAGATACCTGAAGCAAAATTGCAAAAACTAATGAGTGACAGGAAGGTTTTTTAAAAAAATATTTATCTACAGATCATACTAATACTCAATATAATGAGTCAAGATATAGATAGATAAGTAGATAGATGATAGAATAGATGATAGATAGATAGCTAGATAGAAAATGGTTATATAGACAGACATATAGATGGTGATATAGATATACTTATTATTAATATAATGGAATTTGATCACAGCTATAGTATCAGATGATAAAGAAGGACTATATCTTAATATAACTTATTATATACAATTTATCTTATATGTTTATATTTAAAAACTAGTATATAACTTGTATTCTACACAAAACATTATATAAATTGGTGGACAAGAAGCAATCTGTCACAAGCCTTTTAAGAGTGAGGCCAGAAAATGAGACCAGCAAATAAATTCAGAATGGGAAATGTAACAGACATAACAAGACAAGCAGTATGAAAACTTCTCATTCTCAAATAACCAAAGCGGCATGAGATTTTCCAAAAACAGGGCCCCAAGATACAACAAAGATTTCAAGTATTTTTTGAAATCCAAATTCCTAGAGCGAACCTTAAAATATATTTAGTAATTAATTTGACTCTGACGAATGCTAGAAAAAGTATATGCTTTTGACCTGGCTTTAATGCTTATGGCAAAAGCAGATGAATATAAAAGAATATTGATCCAATTTTCAAAAGTATTTTTCTTGATTTTTTTGTAAATGATAATGTTTCTTAAAGCTTATTATTAGATTGAATTTATTTTTTCTTAAAACAAACTATTGATAGTAGCTTAGGTTTCATTAGGAAAAACTTTAGATAATGCTTGATACTTGATCTCTATGCCTATAGATGTCCTCCCCATCTAGTGGCAGCTGTCTGAATTACATAGTGTCCCTTAGCAAAGCAATATTCAAATCATGCAATATGCACAATAAAACTCTTATAGAGTTATACCTTTTTCTTATAGAATTATATTGGACATTTCAGGAAATACAGGTGTCATGTCTCGTTGATTGAACTGCAATATATAATTTTGCCTTAGAGTTATCTATACAGTATGAGTGTTTGTATGTATTCAAGTAATAGTCCACATTAAAGACTATATGACTAGATATTTCAGTCATATATTAGAACCAAAAATTCCACAGTGTACACAGTGTCATTTTAAGACATGTTCACTATTCCACTCAGATGTAGCTATTTGGACACAATAATCAACAAAGTTTCTCCCCCAAAGAGGAGAAAAAAACTAGAAAAACTAAATTGCTGGTGGAGATATGCAATCCACTTACTTATTTGAACTTTTATTGATATCATTAAAAGATAAATGTATATGCATTATATTTTATAATCACGGTCATATATTTTTATTTTATGTGTTAAACTCAAATGCCATCGTATTTATTTAATTGCTCAAATTGTTCCACCTTTGATCATTAGGAGCTCCTGTGGTTAGCTACTGTTTTATATCAACAGGTGCTCATCTTTTATTGAGCACTTCCATACTTTCTGACCAAGATACTATATATTTCAAGTTCCTATTATATTTTCCTTGCCCCACTCCTGGAATCAGTTATTAAAGACTCTGTGGCTCCTTTTATTGAAGAATGGTGTTTAAAAACAAGACCTGGATGCTAGGTGAACATGTTATGAAGATGTCATTGCTTCCGTGCCTTCTCAGTGGACATAGCCAGGAGATGTATCATGTATACCAATCCATGCATAAGCACACATCTATATTTCTTTATCCATCTAGCTACCATGTATCCATCTATTTGTGAGAAATATATTTACTGACTAAATTACAACATTTATATACACTTGTTTGTACTTAGGCTTCCAGTCAAGATACTGTTTTCCAAAGTTAATAACGTTATTTCTTTTATTATGGTTATGGTTTTAATTTTTAATTTAATTCAGTTTATTTTTTTAGTGTATATATTCTGCTTTTGTTCCCCCAGCATCCTGGTTGGTTTTAATTGCTTGTTTATTTGGGGCAGGGGAGAGAATGATGAGACACATTACTGTGGTTCTAAGAGTCAGAGCTATACAAAATATCGTTCTCAAGAAATGTCACTTCATCACTGCTACCCTGATCCTATCTCTCCTTCTTTACACCCTTTTATCCTACAGCTTCTAACATAATGGACATACAGAAATTATGATTAAGCCTACTATCTACTTAAAAGATTATAAATAAGTATGATTTGCTTTCATTTTAGGTAATATATTTTAAGAGTAAAACACAATTTCTTGTTTTCCAGATTATATTATATTACAGCCAGTTTTTGACATGTACATTTTATCAGTACACCAACCTTATCATTTCACTTATTACTGTACAATACTAGCATTATTTGCATTTTCCCTTTTGTTGAATATATCTGTCTTCTTTTTAAATAACCCAGATGCTCTTCAAGATTGTGGGACATAAATAAGTGAATCTTGAGTTTTCCTCATTCTCACTTGGATTGTTTTGAGAGCTAGGTGGAACCTTCACTTCAGATGGAAAAAATTTGAGGAAATGTAGAAGCAGAGATAAAGAGGAAGGACAAAGGCAGACACAATTATTCTTTATGTTCTTTTGTTATGTTTTTAGTGGTCTGTAATAATTTAACTCCCATTCTGTGGATATGGATACGGTATGATGAAAATCTATTTCAAATCTTTTTGAAAGTAGGTATGGTTAAGTAATGCACTTAATTTAGATTTAATTCAAGTGCACTTAAGAAGAAAGATATTTCAACAATTTTAATGTTTTGAAGTAACATGATGCATAGTTTTAGAAATAGTTATTAAATATAGTGAAATGTTTTTTAAAATGTTAATAAAATTAAAACTATCCTGAAATATTTATTACTTTAAAGAAAATTTATACTTTTAGTTATTCTTTAGATAATACAATATGCAAGATATATATATATATATATATATATATATATATATATATATACACACACACATATACACAGAGACAGAGAGAGAAATATTATACATTTTTTATATCAAATCACTATAGTTTGTATGTTTGTGTTTTCAAATGAGCAAGCTCATCATAACATGTTGATAACAAAATGTATCAATGTGTTTTACTCCAACTACCTAAGGCTTGGTGAAAAGAAACCTGAAGCTTTAGTATAAGTATGCTCCAAAAATTTCATAAGACATAGTTATACTAAAAATTTGTTGTTTATCTGAAATTCAAATTTAAGGAGGTGTTCTGTATTTTATGTGATAGCCCTATCCTAGCAGGATAGTACTGGATCAGACTTAATAAGTTATTAAGAAAATAAGGTGATATTTCATGCACACTAAGAGCATGGAATAAGATTCAAAGGTCCTATATAAATGTAGGACTTCATCAAATTCTAATGAATATATGCATGGATATTCACTTATCGTTTCATGATGTGAACTCATTAATACATTAAAGTTTCAATGGATTCTGATGAAGCCTACTGTGACCCAAGAAGCATGGGAAGGCTCCCTGTACGGCTCCTGTTACTGCTCATATGCTTCGTAATACTGGGGCTGTGGTAAGGAACAATTATGAGAGGCTGCTTTAGTTGTCCACAGAATCACCCTAATCTCAGTCCCGGTCTTCTGTAGAGAAAGGGTCTCAAGGCTTCACAGCAGGGAACCTTTCAGAATCAGAAAATCCTTGCTTCATTGGCTACCCAAACTGAAATTTAGGTAAAGAATGAACAGAATCCATGTGCATGTTCCTGAAGGAGGCTTTCTTTGATTTTTTTCCCATTTGGATTTTTTTTTTTTTTGAGAGGGAGGTGATTGTTTGGGCATTTCTATCAGAATCATATACAGAGAGAGGCACAAATAGAATTATGTACCATTTCAGAAAGAGAGAGAGCAGCTATACCAATGACATAGAGAATAGTGGTACTAAAAGTGGTAGACTAAGATAATTTTCAGAGGGAAATAAATTTGGTATCTGTTATATTCATCCCTCAATTATATTTTGCCAACTAGAGATTGTATTATAGTACAAATGGAAAAATACTTCTAAGTGCATGCATCTGTTGCCCTAGTTTATGGAAGATTGTCAGTGTTTTCAAACTGTGCATAAGTAAAAGTAAATTATTTAAACAAATTGTGTTGGGAAATAGGGAGAGAAAAACAACATAATTATGTTTTGTTTAATGTATTCTCCAAGGTAAAGCATAGTGATTTGTTTTACTACCTGTAATACATAGGGGTATTTCTAATAGGTTTTCTTCCAGATATTTATCTGTCAATCTCTAACTCATTAATGCTAGTTATTAATATTTGATTTGGAAGCAAAAGCTCTAATTTGAAATATAATGTAAACTGGATATTAGCCAATATTTATACACTTTTTAAAAGTATAGGCAGTCCTCACTGTATGCAATTGTGCAGTGTCGTTAAATTGAGTATACTAGCTGAATTGTGCAAAGTACTCTTACTAAAATGGAAAAAACTACAATACACAATTCCACTAGCTTCAAAACTATTTGTCAAAACATTAAAAACTGTCCCACTCTTGACTATAAATGTATAAAGAAATGAAAAAATTATAAAAATATTTATTTTGTACACTGTAATTTTAAGTATTAAGAAACATTACAATGATTAAGAATTAAAGTGTTTCATTTCTTTGAAAAAACATGTCAAAAGGAGTTTGAATAGTGCTTCCTTTCTTATCGTACTATAGGGAGTATCTTTTCTATGCCTTGTCATATCCCGTACCAAGTTTTGATTACCTTCCAACATTCTATCTTTTCCACTTTAAAAGTTATGAAATATCTCCAAAGTTTCTTCAATGTGAAGGTTTTTGTTTTTGTTTGTTGTGCCAGTGTCACTTCCTCTGAGCTGTGTTCATCCTTCTTATCACACTTTTCTCATTTACATGAATAAATTTGCCTCCACTAAGTTCTTCTAGAGTCTCTCAAGCTATTCTAGAATTCCATTTATCCCATAATCTAATTTTATTTCCAGCATTATCACTTTTTGTTTCTTTGCTGCATCTTTGTTGGCCAATTCCTTTTTTTTATTATCCATCTTTATAAAATGTCACCTAAGATTATCAAGGGAAATAAAAAGAAATACTACTATAGCTTTGCTTTCTGTTTATGAACTGAATAACAAACATACAGTGACCAATCACTGACCGACCTTGAAAGAAGTGACATGATTGGTCACTGATCATTATGTGCATCTATTATTTACAGAGATTTGTGGAATAAAGAGGTAGCAGCAAGGTTTGTACTTTATGTGATTACTCAGTTAATATACTGTAGTAACTGAAATTTGAACCACATTTTTTTGAGGGCTGGGGTTAGTTCACTAAACCATGGTGAATGAACTTTGTTCATATCAAAATTGCAAAGCTAGGACTGTCTATTTACTGCAACCAGGAATGGGCTGGATGTTAAATTTAATTGGCAGAAAGCTTCCTTCCTTGATTCAGCAGGGTTAACAACAAAAGGCTAGCCCCAACCACATGAACACACACAATCGTCTCTTACACAGAAATTCTGGAGTTCCCACTACTTCTTAGCCTCTATATCAAATGCTGCCATCAGTGAGACAGCCAGTACAGAAAAAGTAACTTCACAGAGACCAGCATTCAAGTGACATTTTGAGTTCATTAGTCTCTCAATAAGTATTAGCCAAATAGTGCTTCTACGTTATTTCCACAAAACTGTTGGTCTATGAGTCTGCCAGTTCATGTCCATTAATATTGTCATTATCCATAATTATTTAACTTGGTACAACATCTAATCCCATCAAAATTGTATTGCACTTTTGGTCCCACAGAGATCGCACGCATTCCTTCAACTCAGAATCCTTTCTTAGCTGAGTAATCACTTCATGTTCTGCCACATGGGTTCTCTGTTCTAAATACAAAGGAATTTCCCAAATTGTATGTGAATGTTATGTTCACATTATACCCAACTACAGTTATATGCATTTCTTCTATCAATTCATTTTCCTTCCATGGAGAAAAAACTAAATGACTTAAGAAAATGAAAAAATTATATACATAATATATATTTATATAAATCAATTGATAAATATATTGATATTTACATCTAACATAAGTTACATATATTAGAACTAAACATAATATATTTTATATATAAATGTATATATAGTATTGTGTATATGCTGAGAATTTACAAAGAATTTTAAAAGGCTGAAATAAAAATTTTAGCAAAAAAATAAAGTTTTAATAGAAGTGAGATAAAAGACATCTTTCCCCAACACTATGTATTCTTTAAAATATTTTTTTTCATTTTTCTATAGAAACTCTCTCTCTCTCTCTCTCTCTCTCTCTCTTTCTCTCTCTCTCTCTCTCTCTCTCTCTCTCTCTCTCTATATATATATATATATATATATATATATATATCTTGAGGCCAGTACTGAAAGTTTCTGGTTATAATCCTCAGGAAAAGAAAACTCTAAAAAACTTTTTCTCTGTAGTCAGGAGCTAATGTTAAATTCTTTTAACTGGCATTATCAGAGTTCAAAGATTGTTGTAAATGTCAGCAATCAAATATACAAAGGATGTCTCTGAGGATGAAATTAGGTAGCAAGCACATCCTAAAGTTAGCTGTTAACCTCAAATATCTTTCTATTCTCCAGTAAAACATCAAGGAGATTAAAATCAAGGAAAAAACCACACTAATTAATACTTAGTAATAAAGGTCAGTCACAAGAAGTAATTAGACCTCTATGCATACCCAGAAGGCCTTATCCTCTGCATGTTGCAATCTTCAACTACAAGCCCCTAGGAGACATCGCTTCATCAAGGGTGAGTGGTACCCACAGGTTGTTATAACATGACAGTGTTGAAGATTAGCAAAGACAAGCATTAGGACTTGGAGTTGCTAGAGAAGCAACTAGGACATAAGAGGCATGAATCAGGAAGTGATCACTTTCAAGCTAAGATCACACTGAGGATTTATATCTATTAGTCAGACAGGAAGAAGCAAATTTTAGAACCAGGGGACTCAACCGAGGGGAAGAATTCTCAGTTAATATGCTGAGACATATTATCATGGGATAAGTAAAACATCTTGACCAAAGCTTGGATATTAAGCAACAAGAGTGAGCTAGTGTTAGAAGTCCCAGAGTTTTGGGTCAGAAGCATGGCAGCGTGAAGGGTCCCCCTTAATCTCTCCCCTTAAAGTTATATCAAGTTGAACAGCTGTAATTCAACAAAGGATTTTGTGCGCAACACACAAACACATCTGAGAGATCCCTGAATCAAAACACCTGCAAGTGGGTGAATTGGGGCAAACAGGGGAGGAGGGAAAGGAGAAGAGCATAGATGGGTGCTGAGGAGCAGCCTGGAGTTCATTTCAGTACCAGAAGGGGTAAGGATTGAAACTGCAGGTGCACTCTGTGGACCCAAGTACTCCTGCCTGAGAGATTAGCATATAATACGGTGCTGATTGGGCCAAACCTTGGGGCCAAGACTGAATACAGGAATGTGACAACCGTGGTCTAACAGCCCTCATTGCCAAGCAGAAAACAAAGCCATGGAGCCTGGCTGCCTCACCCCACCCTTCCAGAGGTGGCTTCCCTGCACATTCCCAGAGCTAGCAGCAGGCACCAGATGAAATGGTAGTAGTTTTAGGTTAAAGAGCAGAATATCTACAGCCTTGAGAACTGGAGAAACAGTTCCTGAAAGGAGGAGCACACCGCAGCTAATTCCAGTGAAAAGGGAGGAGATACAGGGGTGAGAAATCTGTGGTCTGGCAGTCACCATTATTCAGAGGAGAACAAATACACAAACACACCACCAACCTCTCCCAGCCCACCCTGCTCCCACCTTTAACAGTTGATCCCAGCGGGGCGCCTGTGACTGCTGAGGTGCACAGCTCTGCATCTGGCTGCACAGGCAACACTGGGATTTCAGGGGCTCAGAACCCCATCACTGGCCACAACCTCCCACAAGGGTGGTGCCGTGAGACTGAGGCAACCTGGTCACAGAGGGGACACCCACCTGCCCAGGGAATCTTTCACCGCAAGAAGCCAGAAAAGGACAAGAGAAAATAAAACTCTCTAGTACTAACCTCTGGAAAACAACAAAACAGACTTATTTGTATCAACCTGCTGCAGAAATCATTTCTGTAGATGTCCAGGAAGAGACATAATCCATCAATTAATATGAATAAGGTAACAAGCTATCTCAGGAGAAAATGGAAAATCTACAGAAAAATAAACTTAAAGACATGGAAATATGTGACTTAAGTGACAGAGATTTCAAAGTTGCATTTCTGAAAAAACTCAACCAGATGCGAGAAAACACAGAGAGGCAGTTTAATGAACTCAGAAATAAAATCAACAAACAAAATGAATACTTTATCAAAAAATTGAAATTTTAAAAAAGAACCAAATAGAAATTCTGGAGGCTGAAGAACACAATTAAAGAAATGAAGCATAAAACTGTGAGCTTAGTAAACAGAGGTGACAAGATGGAGGAAAGAAATTAGTAACATCAAAGCTAGAAATCTGGAAATGATGCAGATGAAAAAAGAGAGACTTGAGTATTAAAATAAATGAAAGTACTCTACAAGAACTTTCTAAGTACATCAGAAAGAACAATATAAGAATGATGGGCATACCAGGAGGAGAAGAGAAAGAGAAGGGCACAGAGAGCTTATTCAAACAAATAGTCAAAGAGAACTTCCCAAACATATGATAGAACTGGGTCCTCAAATCCAAGAAGCAAACAGAACACCTATTTTAATTACCTCAATCTTAACAGGTCTTCTCCAGGGCAAATTGCATTGAAACTATGAAAAATTAATGACAAACATAGAATTCTCAAGGCAGCCAGGGAAAAGAAGATGATAACCTACAAAGGAAAACCCATTATATTATCATCAGATTTTTCAGCAGAAACTATAAGGTAGGAGGGAATGGAATCAAATATGCAAAATATTGAAAAAGAAATTACCAGCCAGGAATAATATATCCAGCAAAGTTATCCTTTAGATATGAAGGAGGAATAAAGCCCTTTTCAGATATACAGAAGCTGATGAAATTTTCTACCAAAAGTCCTGCATTACAAGAAACACTGAAGGAGGTTATTCTACCTGAAAGAAAAAGACAAAGGGGTACAAAACTATGAGTAAGATTACAAATAGACAGACTAAAGCATGGAATGGCAATCCTTACACAGAATAAGGACACAAAACTAGCCTCCGCAAATTTAAGTAGAGTGAAATCATACCAAACATATTATCTGACAACAATGTTTTGAAATTGGAGGAAAACTACAAAAAGAAGGGGGGAATAACCATAAATATGTGGAGATTAAACAACATGCTACTAAAGAACGACTAGGTCAAAGAAGAAATAAAAGATCAAAATATACATAGAAACAGATGAAAATGAAAACATATCATATCAAAATTATTAGGATACTGTGAAAGCAATAGTAAAAGGGAAATTTACACCATTACAGGCTTATCTGAAGAAACAAGAAAAATCCCAAATTACCAACATAACAAACAGTACAAGTTAAAGCGCTAGAAAAAGAACAAATGAAACATAAATACAGCAGAAGGAAGGAAATTTTATAAAAATAATAATAAAACAGAATGAAATAAAATAGAGAAAAAATTAATACTGCAAAGAGATTGCTCTTTGAAAAGATTAATAAAATTGACAAACCCTTGGCAAGACTCACTAAGGAAAAAAGAGAAAAGACATAAATAACAAAATCGAAATGAAACAGAAGTTATGCCAAATACCACAGAAATGCAAAGCATCATACAAGAACACTGTGAAGAACTATATGCCACCAAATTCAATAACCTAGAAGAAATAGATTAACAATGTATAACCTTGCTAGACTGAATCAAGAAGGACTGGAAAATCTAAATAGACTGATCAACAGTAAAGAAATTGAAACAATTATCCAAAACCTCCCCAAAAGCAAAAGTCCAGGACCAGATGGCTTCACTGTGAATTCTACCAAACATTCAAAAATGATTCAATACCTGTCCTTCTCAAACTTTTCCAAAAAAATGAAGAAGAGGCAATGCTTCCTAGCTCATTTTATGAGGCCAACATTACCCTAATACCGAAATGTGGTAATGATAACAAAAGAAAAGAAAACTACAGACCAATATCTCTGATGAATATAGACAAAAAAAAAACAAAAAAACCTAAACAAAATACTAGTAAATCAAATAAAACAATACATTAAAAAGATTATACATCATGATCAAGTGGGGTTCATTGCAACACAAATCAATCAATGTGGCACAGCACATAAACACAATAAAAGATAGAAAGCAGATGATTGTATCAATAGAGGCATACAAAGTATTTGACAAGGTACAACATCCTTTTAGAATTAAAATACTTAATACAATGGGTATACAAGGAGTGTACCTCAACATAGTAAAGGCCAATACAACAAATCCTCCACTAATATCATACTTAATGGTGAAAAACTGAAAGCCTATCCTCTAAGATCAGAAACAAGACAGGACTGTGCCCCTGGCACCACTGTTACTCAACATAGTTTGAATCCCTAGTCAGAGCAATCAGGCAAGAGAAAGAAATAAAAGGCATCCAAATTAGGAATGAAGAAGTTAAACTGTCACTTTTTGTAGATGACAAGAAATTGAAGAAGATACCAAGAAATGGAAAGATATTCAGTTTAATGGAGTGGCAAATCAACATAGTTAAAATGGCCATATTACCCAAAACAATATACAGTTTTAATGCAATCCCCATCAAAATCCCAACAGCATTTTTAAAGAAATAGAACAAAAAATCATCAGATACGTATGGAATCACAAAAAAACCTGAACAGCCAAAGCAATCCTGAGAAAAAAGAACAAAGCTGGACGTATCACACTCCCTAACTTCAATTTATACTACAAAGCAATAATCAAAACAGCATGCTATCGGCAGAAAAACAGACAAACAGACCAATGGAATAGAACTGAGAACCCAAAAACAAACAAACATATATATATATATATATATATATATATATATATATATATATATATATATGCAGACAATTTTTGACAAATAAGCCAAAAACATACAATGGAAAATAGAAAGCCTCTTCAATAAATGGTGCTTGGAAAATTGGAAACCCACATAGAAAAAAATGAAACTAGACTGCTATCTGTTCATATACCAAAATTAACTCAAAATGAATCAAAGTCCTATACAAAAGACCTGAAACAATAAATTGCATAGAAGAAAACATAGGTACTAAAATTATGAACCTGAGTTCAGAGAGGATTTTATGAATTTGACCTCAAAGGCAATGGAAGCAAAAGCTAAAGTAAATGAATGCGACTATATCAAACTAAAAAGCTTCTGCACAGCAAAAGAAACTATCAATAAAACAAAGAGGCAACCAACCGAATGGGAGAAGATATTTGCAAACAACGCCTCCAGTAGGGCTAATATCCAAAATATATAAAAACTCATACAACTCAACAATAACAAAAAACAAACATCTAGTTAAAAAATGGACAGAGGATCTGAACAGACACTTCGCCCAAGAAGATATACAAACAGCCAACAGATATGTGAAAAAAATGCTCAACTTCACTAGTTATCAGGGAAATGCAAATCAAAACCTTAATGATATACCACCTCAACTTGTCAGAATGGCTCTTACAAGCAAGACAAGTAATAAGTGTCAAAGAGGTTGTGGAGAAAAAGGAACCCTCATATACTGCTGGTGGGAACGTAAATTGGTACAGCCACTATGGAAAACAGTATGAAGGTTCCTCAAAAAATTAAGAAAAGAATTACCATATAATCCAGCAATGCCTCTTCTGGGTACCTACCAAAAAATCTGAAATCATTTATCCATAAAGACATATGTACTCCTATGTTCACTGCAGCATTATTCATAGTGGCCAAGACATGGAAACAACAAAAGTGCCCTTCCAAAGATGAATGGATAAAGATGTGTTACATTTATACAATGGAATATTACTCATCCATAACAAAAGATGAACTACTGCCATTTGCAACAACATGGATGAATATTGAGATTATCATGTTAATCAAAGTAAGTCAGACAGAGAAAGTCGAGAGCCATATGACTTTACTCATATGTAGGATACAAAACTGAAAGCAAGAAATGAACAATACAAACAAAGAAAAACACAGACACAGACAACAGCTTAGTGGTTACAAGAGGGTAAGGGAGGAGGAGGGTGGTATAGGAAGCAACAGCCAGAGCTCCAGTGGGTGTGAACCAACATGGAGGAGCATATAAGGGCCGCCCTCAACCCCCAGGAGCCAAATGGTTGGTGCTGGAGTTCCAGGAGGAGATGCAAACCAACGCGCTCCAGCATTCCAGAAACAAGACAGTCAAAATTCCAACGCCTCCAACAACCGGATGTACCACAGCAAGGCTACAGGGAAATACATGGCACTGGTTAACTGCCTGGTAGAGAACAGCATTACATCAGAGAGACAATGGATTCAGGAGAACCAGGAGTCCTATCTCTCTTACAATGCCACGGGCATTGCAAGAGAGATAGGCGTGGTTGCAGATCAAGTCGGCTCTGGACGATGCCAGCAAAATCATGAGCCTGACAAAATCTGCCGCGGACTATCTGTTCGGTTCTGTACCGCCTGAGGACATTACCGTGAACCGCATCTAATGAATCTTCTAGATGAACAGCAATGATGCGGCCTGCGCCAGCTCCATTCTGCTCCGGTGGTGCCAAAAAAGTTTGGCAAGAGGAACGCCATCTGGCTCTTTGGACCTGTGACCACCGGCAAGACCAACATCGCGGAGGCTATTGCCCATGCCGTGCCCTTCTATGGCTGCGTCAGCTGGACCAATGAGAATTTTCCCTTCAACGACTGCATGGACAAGATGGTGATCCGGTGGGAGGAGTGCAAGATGACGGCCAAGGTCGTGGAGTCCGCCAAGGCCATCCTGGGGGGCTCTATGGTGCAAGTCGACCAGAAATGCAAGTCCTGGCAGTAGATTGACCCCACTCTGGTCATCATCACCTCCTACATCAACGTGTGCGTGGTCATCGACAGGAACTCCATGACTTTTGAATACCAGCAGCCGCTGCAGGATTGGATGTTCAAATTTGAACTAACGCGCTGTTTGGCGCCAGGTTTTGGGAAAGTGACTAAGTGGGAGGTCAAAGACTTCTTTGCCTGGGCGCCGGAACACCCCAGGGAGGTGACGCACCAGTTTGACGTCACTAGGGGTGGGACTAACTGTGGGGAACGCCCTTTGCCGAGGTGGGGGCGGAGCTTGTGAGAGAGCATAAAAGTCCGGAGAAGCGCACGAAGCCCTTATTTGATCTTCCGCCTTCGTCGGAGGCTGACCTCCTGGTGGACTTTGCTCTCAGGTACAAATCTAAGTCTTCTAAGTTTGTGGGAATGGATTCTATGCTGTTTACTTATAAAATTTGCGACAAAATGAATCAAATGTTTAATGTTTGTATCGCTCACAGCGTGGAAAATTGTATAGAATGCTTTCCGGTAGAAAAATCTGCCAACATTCCCTTTGTAAAATCCTGTACTAAAAATTTATGACGGGCATTATCAGGATCACTGTAATAACTGTGTAAACTTGGGAGATATCACACGCCCTTGTGCAGAATGTGAATATTTGAACAGGGGACAAATTTGTGCACCCCATGAAGCCAGTAATTGTCAAGTTTGCCACACTCTCCCCCCGTGGCGGTTGTGTGATAACGTTGATCTTGATGACTGCAATAAAGAACAATGATGGACTCAAACAGACACGGCTGATGGTTATTTTACAGATTGGTTGGAGGATACGCTTTCTGAAGGCTTTTGCGACTGGTAGTGCCCAAACCAAGGCCTAACCAGCAACACCAAGACTCTGCTCAGGGTCTGGTCCTTCCGGGATATAAATATCTCAGTCCCCTCAACAGTCTGGATAAAGGAGACGCGGTTAACAGAGTAGACGCCATTGCCCAAGAGCACGACGTCAACTACCACGAGCAGCTGGAGGCGGGAGACAGACAATCCTTACCTCAAGTCCAACTACACTGACCGAGAGTTTCAGAAGAAGCTCTCTGACAACACCTCTTTTGGGCGTAACCTCGGGAAGGCAGTCTTCCAGGCCAAGAAGAGCCTGTCTGCTTGAGCCTTTTGGTCTGGCTGAGCAAGAGGGCGCCACCACAGCTCCTGGGGAGAAGCGCGCTAGACCGATGGAGCCCCCGCCGCCCAACGAGGCGTCGCCTGACGAGACGTTACTCGAGCGACCCGGAGTCCGCCAGAGACTAGAAGAGCCGTCTGATCAAGCTGGATCTTTAGACTCAGCAGCCCCTGTCAATTTGGAATCTAATACAATGGCTGCAGGAGGTGGCTCACCAGTGGACGACAACATGCAGTGTTCCGACGGAGTGGGCTCTGCCTGTGGTGATTGGCATGGAGATACCACGTGGGTGGGGGACCGCGTCATTACAAAGTCCACCCGGACCAGGATCCTGCCCACCTACAACAACCACATCTACAGGCGGATCACCAGCTCCACCGGCTACAGCAACGACAACACCTACTTTGGTTACAGCACCCTAGGGGTGCTGTACTTTGACTTCAACCACTTCCACTGCCACTTTTTACCCCGAGACTGGCAGCGTCTTGTCAATAACAACTGGGGTATCCGGCCTAAGCAACTCGGTTTCAAGTTATTCACCATACAAGTCAAGGAGGTCACGACAGTCGACAGCACAAAGACCATCGTCAATAACCTCACCAGCACCATCCAGGTGTTTGCGGACACACGGACTGTCAGCTCCCGCCCTTGACTGGCAATGCCCACGAAGGGTGCCGACCCCCTTTTCCGGCCAACGTCTTTATGGTGCCTCAATACGGATACCTGACTTTCAACAACGGGCACAATGTCGTGCCCAGGAGCACCTACTATTGTCTGGAGCGCTTTCCCAGCAAAATGCTCAGAACAGGCAACAACTTTGCCTTCGGCTATGACTTTGAGGAGGTACCTTTTCAGTCGATGTATATACACTGCCAGAGCACTGACCAGCTGATGAACTCGCTGTTGGACTAGTACTTGTGGATGCTCAGCAACCCAGTCAGCTCCGGCACCAAGAAGCTGCTGTTTGGAAAAAACACCAAGTCTGACTTGGCCGGACAGTACAGAAACTGGATGCTGGGAGCAGCTATGCGGCAGCAGCACGTCAGCATGAATGCCAACAACAGACACGTCTTTTGATACTTGGGTGCCCAGTAACAAGGTTCTGGTGGATGGCCAAGTTCACAAGGTGAACCCTGGCGTGGAAATGACCATCAGTAAGGGAATAGACAAGTCTTTCCGACTGTCTGGAGTTCTCATTTTTGGCAAACATGGGGCCCCAAAGGTGAACACCGCAGCCAACTAAGTTCTCATCACCAACGAGAACGAGGTACAGGGCACCAACCCTATAGCCACAGTCGAGTGCCAGAGAGTGGCCAACAACGAACAGTCTGCCTCTGCCAGACCCACCGTGGAGAATGTCAACTCTCTTGGGGTGCTGCCTGGCATGAATTGGCAGAACCGAGACATCTACCTCCAGGGCCTGATCTGGGCCAAGTTTCCATACACTGACGGGCACTTCCATCTGTCTCCTCTCATGGGGGGGATTCGGTCTCAAGAAGCCCCCTGCTCGGATCCTGGTCAAGGACACCCCAGTTCCTGCCGACCCTCCAGTGGAATTTACAAGCGACAAGCTCAACAGCTTCATCACTCAGTATAGCACCTGACAAGTAACCATGGAAATTAAATGGGAGCTGCAGCTGGAGGACTCCAAGAGGTGGAACTCGGAAATTCAATACACTTTCAACTTCAACGTGCAGGCAGACATCGACTTTGCCCCCGACAATTCTGGTGTCTACTCAGAGCTGAGGGTTTTCAGAACCCGCTGGCTTACCCACAACCTCTAACCCCGCCCATGTCTGTTGCATACCCACAATAAACCATGTTTCACCCAAAATGGCCTCCAGCGGTTTCTTTCAATTCAGATTTTGGCGGGAGGAAGTGATGTGACGCATAGATAAGCACCATGCGGGATGGTACAACACCAACCCTTCCTCCTTGCGGAGAGTGTTGCGGTCCCAGGGAACAAGCGTGTTCCTTCGCTAGCTGGGGGACAGAGGCGCCAAAGGCCCCTTGGTGGGCGGCTTTGGGTATGGTGACTCCTGGTGGTGAACACGTAATATATAGATAATGTATTATAGAATTCTACACTTGAAACCTATATAATTTTACTAATCAATGTCACCCCAATAAATTTAATTTAAAAAAGAGACAGAGAGAGAGAGCCCAGAGCATGCATTTTTCCATGGCAGGTCTCTTCTAGAAACCTAGGATTCATACTCCTTACCTTTATTTCTTTTCTCTCAAATTAACTACATGTTATAGTATATAGCATATAAATAAAAGCAACTTGTGATTAACAAATGGTTTGGACACACTGACCTTGAGCCGTGCAGTATTTGGTTTTCAAGGACAATTCCTCTGTGAATTCAGAAGCTCTAAGGTATACATTTGGATTTGAAAATCACATTCCTAACATTCCTGGGCATTAGGAGTTTAATAAGGCCTAAATTATTTCACCAAAGTGAAGTTTTCATTTCACTCAGATGGATCTTTATACTTCCTTCACTCCTCTTTTGAAAGACAATTATTAATGACCACATGTGGCAAGAGCATTATTTTTATTTATTAGGAATTAAAATGTAAATAAGAAAGAGTTCCTGCTTTTAAGAGTTTAGGTTCCAGGAAATCTTGAGAGATAGAGGGAGGTGGAAGCAGAAAATTCTAGGTTCAGCTTTTGATTATATTAACATGTGGACTCAAGCACCTATTGTCTTTCCAGAGAAGTGACTGCAGTTGAAGTTGGTAAATATTCCTAGCCCCATACAGGCAAAAACTTTTTGCAAATCATGTCAATCAACGCATAAGATTATTAGATATGGGGCTAATAGGAGATAGCGTTCAGAATATTGTAGATCTATAAAGTTGTCTGAAGTAGATATTGATCTTCACAATAGCAATATATGGTGATGATATTGTGTAGTATCAGTGATGGCATCCATTATTATGTTTATTTTTATTTTTTACTTACTAATTATGTATCTATTTATATAATTATTTTTATATATTATATTATGTATTTGATTTATATTTCTTGTAGTCAACTTGTTTAATGAATGTAAGTTTTCCAATGTTTATATAGAGGGCAGAAATTTTTTCAACTTTATTCTTTGCTATATTTCTAATGCTGGAACAATGCTTGCAATAAAATAAATGCATATCTTGACTATTGTGTCATATAACAGCAGGAGTAGGTCTATTTTATCAGATTTTTCTTACCCTCTACCTGAGAATGCTATATTCAGAGAAATGAATGAATAAGTGGTAAAATGAAAATTAATGTCTGTGATTTGACACCACTTATTTTGTTAGTGTATAGAAGATGATCATGTCTTTGGTAGGGATGTGAGCTACAAGCATGAAAGGAAACACACCATTTTGTGGAGAGGTTAAAATTTGATCTTGTCATTATTGCTTGATAATGAAGGTTACCCTTTACAAAAGTTTTTTTTTTCTTTTTTCTCCTGGAAGGAAGGATATGTGCATAATATTGATATGTATTCTATAACACTGAAACAAAGACAAGAGTTATTTGAGCATCTATCAATCTTCTGATTGAATCACATAAGATTCTGATTGACTCTTATTACACCTTTTACACCTCAGTTACACTTTTATGGAAAACAAAGCAAGTTTTGCTATTAGAACATTTGAATTACATTTTTTTTCATAGTTATCTTCTATTATAATAAGTGATAGTGTTTTTAAAAATAATAATGCAAAGTTTTTAAAAAAATAAGTTATGGTTTAAAATGTCAGTTGACTTAATCAAAATTAAACAGTCTGACATGAAATATTTGGACATAGTTAAAATTGTAAAGGTGATGTGAAAAAAGACTGAAATTTTGGAAATGCTAAATAAAGTCCAAGGAGATAAAATTGGCTCATTATTTTTCATGACCATAATGGGAGTATCAAGACGAGGTTTGGCCTAACCTTAGGATCAAGATCTTCTTCATAATGGTGTCTGAAGACTACAGAGAGATTGTCTTAGAAAGAATTTCTAATTCCCCTTTCTCAATCTCGGCAGCTCACAGTGCTTGCCCAAATAACAAACTAATTGTCTTCACCATTTTAAGATTTTCTCATCTTGATTGCCTACCAAGTCTAAGCTACAAGTCTGGCCATTTTGATTGTCAACTGGTTTTCATGTTTCTTTAGTTCCGACCCCAGGACTAATACACTCTAAATTGTTTCTAAACTCCAGCTTTACCATGTTTTTTTTTTTTCTATAACTTTGTAATATCTTGGATGAATTTTCTCCAAAGCTAGTACAGTTCCTGTGTTTCCAAATACTCCATTCTCCCCAGTTGGAGTTCCTGACTCTATATGTCTATGAAGTTGCAACCCAGGGAAATAATTATAACTGTTTTGTTATAATTATTCTACTCAGAAATTTATTTACCTTGACAGTAATGAAGTATACATATCACTGGTAAAGGCACTTTTCAAAGCCATGTGCCTAATTATATTCTATAATTTAGTGTTCTTTTTCCATAAGAGAGCTGGAAAAATTATATAAGCTTCAGGGCCCAAATTATGTAAAATGTGGGTTGATGTCAGCTTCCAGTATAACACTAAGAATAATTCAGGCATATTAGGAAAATAATGAAACATTTGTAAAGAAATGATGGGTACAATTATAGCTTGGACACTGAGGATCAAGACCACCTACGCTCTCACACAGCTTATTCTCTAAAATAACATGATTTTATTACTCCATTACCTTCATTAGCATAACCTTACTATTCCAGAAGACTCTTACCCAGGCATATAAATGTATTGTTTAATAGAGGAACTTCATGAACAATCCATCAATTCTTCAATATAAAGTATTAACAGTTCATATCCTAAGACTCTTTGAACCCTTAGCCCCAAAAGCTTTCCTTTGCTGTTTCTACCAGTCCTAGAATGTTATTACCAGATTCTTACCCAAACCTAATCAATCCTCCTCAGTCCCTGCATTGAAATGTCCACATTAAATCAAGCTGCAAATAACCATAAAATTTAATCTTGCAACCCCCCGTGAGACATTTATAAAGCTCCTGTTGAGATGGTCTTCCTTACCAGTAACTCAAATCTGTCTTATAAGTCAATTATGTTGGTGATGTTTGGGGAGCCAGCACACAACAGCTTACAAGCCCTTTTATGTATTCATCTAGCTGCAAATAATAATTTTAGCTGTAAACATCTCTAAATTATTACTACACTGAATGGTTAAGAGGATATAATTTGCTAATATATGAACAGACGAGTCCAACCTAGAGGCATCCATAGTTAGCTTCATTCATTTTTCAACGTCCTTTGGAAGATAGAAATCATAATTTTAACATTTAAACATTGAATCTGAATTTTCTACAAAATTTCAATTTCTTCTGATAATATGTACATATTTATGTAAAAGTATATAAAATATGTAAAAGTAAAAGCTTTTGAAAAGTAACATTTGGTTGTTTTTTTATGGGAAACAAATGGAGCAGAGTGAATTTTTGGAATTGATTAAAAGTGATTATATGTAGGATTTCCTTTCATCAGATGTCAGGTAAGGGTCTTAAACCACTGAGTTTTAATTTCAGAGGATGTGGAAACATAAGGTCAAATAGAGAATGCCTTGATCTCAATTTTCAATGTATTCAATCCAGTTCCTTAAAATTGGTCATTCCCTCTTCTTACTTTCCATATCAATTGCAATACTAGAACAAAAAGCAGGAGAGACAATGGCTCAAGTCTCCATAAAAGAAAGAGAGCACATCACAACACAACAAAAATAATTACTGACTATTTGAAAATATTCACTCGTCTGCGTTGCCACAGAGACAAAACAGAAACCTTTCACAATTTTTCACTTCTGTAGCCACAATATCCTGCTTCTTTCTCTTTCCACTCTAATTGGTGCTGATATTCATTTAAACCAATTTCATTTTTGCAACAATATGTGTGATAATGATATGAGAAAGTAAGAAAGAGGGTGAATAAAAATAGAGGACCCACAGACTATAAATAGGGACACTGCATTCCTCTGTGATGCTCATGATAGTAATAAGCTTGGTTATAGCTCATATTTGTGGCATTTGCTTTCAAGATTGGATATAATAGTATATTGCCAGAGAGGTAGGAAGAAAATAAAGACAAAGGGTAAGGACTAATTTGTTGGGGGGAAAATGAGGGATGTGAAGAGCTCCAGGTCAGGTCAAGAAATACATTCTGAATCTTCTATCAGGGAGCTCTTTATGATTTAACCATTTACTCGTGACCTTTCCTGAAAAGAGAAATGTAATCTTTGTTCAGAGAAACTTTTGGTGTCAAAAATTCCAAAATAAAACCAAAAATAAAACAGATTTGCTTAGCACACGATAAAAGGAAAATTTATAGAGGAAAATGATTTTTCTAGATTTTTTTCAGAAGAAGTGAGTAGGCATACATCAAGTGATTACATCTTTATATAAATATGCTAATATTATATAGTAAAAATAGTCAATGTGAAACACCAATTGTGATATAAATAGAAAATATAATTCTGCTAATATGCTAATAATTTTTCCGCAGTTTGAATTATTCTATATCTGTTTCTATCTGTATCTATTTTAATAGTCTGTTTTAGATTATAAATTCTAAGAGGTCAAAATGTTTGATTTTCAGTTCCTTGAATTCTCCAAGTCAGTTTAATGTGCATTAGACTTTTAAAAATCAGTGATAATTGCCTAAGCTAAGCTATTCATCTTCAATTAGAGATGTTCATTCCACAATTTGCTCTTGTAGAAGCCTGTGTGCCCCAAACACATGTGTTTGTATTTTTCTGTAACACTTCCATGTATGCTGCACTCTGAGTTAGACATTTAGAATTTCAAATTTACTTCTTTATCTCATGTTACTGCTAAAATTAAGAGACATTAGCATGATTGCCAGTCCAATATAAGAGAAGAAAGGTTTTTTTTTACAAATTGGTTTCTTGTTGAAGTGATCTGTAAGTCATTTTCCAAATGTTTAAAACTCTTCCCCCACATACACAGAGCATCATTGTGTAGCATTATCACCCTACTCTTTACCCTAATAAGAAAAAAAACAACAACAAAACTGGTTCACAGGTGACAAAAATAACAAACTAACATTTGTCAGATGTTTTAGCAGAAAATACAATTCATGATAATTGTTTCTTAACCAGTTTTTCCTCATAATCTTTACCTATCTACCAGAATTGTGTACAATATTAATATTTTCCCTCTTTACAAAAGTCAGGCAACAGATGATTTCAACACTGATTCCCTTCTTGCTTGCTAACATTTGGAGGAAGAAATATAACTCACTTTGAGAGTCATCTAGATGTCAGCCTTTCTGTTTTCAAGAGTACTGGAGTCACCAGGACCTGAGATTATGGTCTTGGGTTTCAATTTATAATTAGAGAACCATTCATTTCTTGTTTCTACTATAGAGGTCAGATATCAGATCACAGAAAGCTGTGAAGCATGCTAAAAGGTGGAATAACTCTGTACTCCTGCAAAAGCTAACAAAAACTGAGACTATAAATTCCCTGGCATGTAATGTTATTCCTGCTCAAACAAGGTTCTTATCATCAAAAAATGACATTTCTTTCTTGTTTGACAGGTGTGGAATTATTATTTCATTTCAGGAATTCCCTGGAAGGGGAAAAAATAGTCTCCATGTCCTGGAGCAGAGGTGATAAGTCAAGTGAAAATACCTCAGTAAGGATCACATAAATGTTTTCCTTTACATAAATCAATATCATTCTATGAATGTCTCATTTGAAAACGATCAACTGTAGGAGAACTCTTTCACTAAATATCAAAAGATTCACTTAGGATTATATTTTTACCCTGGATTTTCTGTCAAATCTCAAAGCTGTGCAAAGAGACAAGAAATCCAGACACACTGATTTGTCCAGCCACAACAAACATGAAATTATTTCACACCTTGGGAAGGGGCCCAAGTTATGAGTCTACCACTGGTACATATAGCACCCTGAATGACTTCAATACCTCCCATCTTGGAGCAGATGAATGTTCACCAGAGGGACATAGCTTGGTGAGCAGTGAGCTTGATGTCAGTCAGCCTTTGATAGTTCTCTCATCCAGGTACCATTGTGCTATTAACAAACTACACAACCATATGTGTTAGCCTTTGACCCAACTAGCAGCTTTGTGCATCACCTGTGCTAATGAATTATTGCTCTCTGTGCATTTGATCTGGGCCCATTGTATCACAGGGTTGTGAAATACTTATCCGTATTAATTAGGTACAGAATACATGTTCAATACCTCTAAACAAACAAGCTTTCAATATCATGGCAACTTTTACTTAAGCCAATCTCCTTACAGTAATATAAATCTAGATATAAATCATTACTATAATACTTATCTCTTATCACGAGAATTAAATGTGTGTCTACATTGATTATATACATGATTATATACATGATTAACATTGATTCGTAAGATTAATATGAACCCCACTGTAGTACTACTAGTTATAAGGCAAAAAATCAATTGTGTTTACCAAAATAGAAATATAATCAAGTGGGAAATGATGTCAGCCAGGTATGTTCACTTATAAAATTATATTGGTTTAAACTTTCAAATCATGAATTGTCATTGTTTTCTTGCCTCAATATCTAGATAAGTGATCCATTCACATGGTGTGTGACAACATAAATGGTATTTAGTATCAAGAAGACATTTCTAGACATATATAATGTGGTGTCATTCAGAACATAATGCCAACTCTTTTAAGTTATTTGGGTGGTTAAATCCTCTTTTCTGATACATCTGAAATAAAAGGGACCTCTTTCATTTTCCTTCAGTCTCAGCTGATGTCTTGAAATGATCTCATAGCTCTATAAATTTATTTAGTGACATACTCCTTATTCCTACTTTGTGGCAACCAGAGCATGACTGAGTCACTTTGATAAACTTCTCAGGAATTTACATATTGAATAAATAATCATAAGATAAAAGTAATAGTCAAATAATAACTTAATTTGGTGGCCATGAAAGGAATCTGGCAGAGTGGAGTTGAAAGTTCAGCAATATTGACTGGCTACTCAGGAATGCAAAGCACACTATTCCTTGACTGTGCAAACTAGAGTCTCAGATCCTGGTGTTTTCTGAGCCTAATTGTTGCTTTTCCATTGATTCCTTGAGTTACTTGATATCCCTTCCAAAAAATTATTTTTTGTGTAATTCAAACAGGATTGTCATCTATTGTTCTGAACCAAGAATTCTGAGTGATACAAGCACATAGAAGGAATTATAAATAAATCAGTGAGAGCCTTTTACTCTCCGGTACATTCTTATTCACAGTGCTTCTCTAATAAATATACAGCTTTGTAAAAGTGTCTTGAATAGTCATAATGAAACTTTTTGGTTGGGAAAATTTGCTAATGGTCAATATTTGCTGAAATCCTAAAAGATTTCTCCCAGGGTCTGCCTCTTCAATCTTAGAAACCTAGCTATATTTTCACTGATAGCAACACTAAAGTATGGAATGTTTAATATTATAACATGTTCCAATGTATTATTCTGCATATTTTTACCCAAAAAATCACTTTTGATTTTCATGAATTTAATGTAGTTTATACATTAGGCATATTTAGCCTATAAAACATATGCGTTATGATTGGGGCAAACAATCCATTTTCCAACCAACCACCAAATCCATTATGTACTATTAATTTATAACACATTGTTTAAATACAATAATAACGCATGTGTTTTATAGGCTAAATGTGCATTGAAATCAGTATATATAATTATTTTGAAAGGTGTTTTATCAGAAATGATGTTCAAAATTCTACCCTGTATTAAAACACTTATTCAATCAAAATTCCACATTATCTATGCGAGTAATGTTAATTTTGAACATTGTACAGAAGAAAGTAGACCATGAAGTCAAAACTTCTAGAGCATATATATTGCTTGGCAATCTTACTCCTAGATTAAATATCTGTAGACCATTAAGTAAGGAAGAGAGGACAAATTTGCCTCAAAAATTATTTATTTTTTAATTGGAATTGCCTTATCCCAGTACAAAGATTTGTCTATAAAATGTGGTCACAATTACTTTTTAATAATTTTATTCTGGCTCATTAGGAGAACAAAAATATTTAAAAGTAATCGTATAGAAGTGCTTGTGATATGGCTGGTGTATATTAAAGAAGTGTGACAAAATAAGTCATAGTAGGGTTAGTTTATTAAATTTTTAAAGCTAAAAGTTTTGAGTTAAATACCCCAAATCTTTAGTAACAACTACCAAAATTCTATAAAATATTTCACTACTGCCCACTCTTTTTAAAAAATAATTTCAGTATCACTTAATCAGGCAAATGCAGCAGTTATTTGCTATATTTGCTAAATATAGCAAAATTGATGATACGTGCAGTATGCTGAATGCCTATTGTATAGAAGACACCGTATTATGTACTTTTCAAGCACTAGTTTGTTTAATGCTCAAAATAATCACAGAGGAATTGGAATAATTTTCTTCCTTTTTGACAACACAAAGAGGAAACTCAGACTCAGAAATAGTAAGGAACTTGCCTGAGAGAGATTACACAACTGGTAAAGTATTAATAGCAAGTACTCAAGTACATTTACATGCTTCCTCCACTTACCAGGCACTATATTACAGGTGATGCTATTGTGCACATACCTTCTAGTTCCTACTAGTAAATCATCCTTATTAACACTGTTATTAATAGCTACCATCAATTCTTCCTTATCCATATTTTGATCTGGAGTAACTAACCTTCCTCATAGATCTGGATTGAATAATGTTCTAGCCTATTTAAGAGGTTAAGTTCCACATTCTAAGCAGTTATTTAGAGCCTTGTGTTCTACTCTTACAGGAACAGGGCAAAGCATTAGTCCCAAATTCTAGCTAGCAGGACTATAGCACCATATAATTGCTGTTAGTTCAAAGTATATACTTCATCTTGAGTACTTACCCTAAATCCATAGAGTGCTGTGCCCTAACTGGAACCCTAGCTGCACCTTTGAAAGTACCATTTTAACTTTCATGTTTTCATATTCTAGGTGATGATAATAAGATACATTGTTGATTACTGGATGCCACTTTTATGTGTCCTTCAACATATAATAGGTTCCGTGCTTGGAGGTGATGTTACATAAGATCCCATGAGATAAATAAGACATTTTATGAACTCTCAGATAGTGGTCCTGGCCAAGGAAGCATTCAGGAAAGAGGAACCCACATCAGAAATGTCTATTGATTACAGTAAAGATGAAATGCTGCCCTCTTTGTGTATAAGGTGTGTATAGTAATCAACTTGCAACTGTATGACTTATTGGACTCTTTTAGAGTTTGTACCACAGGGAGGAATCAGTTACTGTCTCTGATATTTACAGTTTAAACATTCATCACTAACAACAGATAAACCATTTTTAATGAGAAGGATCTCATGCAATTGGATCCATTTATAGCCTCTACCTGTGCCACCGTTTCATGGGCCATTTTGCAAACATTACGTGGCAAGGACAGAAACTGGCTGACACTACATAAGTTATCCTAGTCATCAGCTTGTTTGGTTCTTTTCCTTCCAGTGGGTATTTCCTCATTGACATTGACTGCACACACAAACATTAACACTCGCATGCTTTCTCCCAAAGGATCAATAATAAACTTCCGCTAAACACGTTCTTTCTTTGAGCTTCTAATCATATTCATTCCAGGCCCCTTACCAACCAGCCACGCTAATCACCACTGCCCCAAAACTTGGAATCATTTATCTCCAACTACTTCTACCCTTTTTGCAAAATTAATGACCAGGTATAATGCTTAAAGATCTGCCAAGTGGAAGGATTTCCTCTCACCACTATATTTCATGACTAATGCTGACTAGAGGTGCAGTGCAGTGAAAATAAAAAATTTTCATCTTTAAATATATAACACTAATCTAACCATGAACCAACCTTAGTTTGTTGGTCTTTTTGTTTTCTCCTATGTCATGTGGCCATAAGGAATGTCCTGCAGTGCCTATGGTGTGAACTGAGGAAGATGCATTGGTGTAACAGATGTGCATGACATTGGGTTTAGGCTGTTAGTGTAATTTCTTGGGCAACCTGCATTTATTCATGCCCTAACTTAATGTACTATTACAATCATATAGTATATTGCTTCTGTGCCACCAAACTTATGAGTTGGTGGAACTGACAATACTACCAGATGAACAACTCTGATAACATATCAACATTGCATCCCACATTCAGATATTGAATTTCTACTAAGCCAGTGTAATAAAACAAAAGCTGCTTTGCTAATGGTGTATAATTCTCTGTTGCAGACAAAATTTCCTTGCTCCAGAACAAAAGGGGTCTGTACTAGTATTCCTCTATTGGAGTTTGCCAGAGGCGCCACATAGTGCCTTTATCTGCACTGACTTGGTCAGATCCCATGACTCATAAACTGCTTAAATCTGCCACATATTTCTTTCTTGCTCTGGGCTGCATTCAAAACTGGTAGTTTTCTGAATCACCTAACACATGGGTCAGGGCAGGATTCCCAAGAGTGTTATATGCTACTCCAAATATGCATGAATATGTGGAATATAATTAGCAGGAAATAATGCAACGCTTTCTTTACCTTGGATTGTGTGGCATAAATTGTTTAGCAAATATTTGTTTCCTCTCTTCAATGTCCATTGGAGAAGTATATTTCTCTGACCCAGTGTAATTGGGCTTATCCATGTGACTTGCTTTGGTCAGTAGCATGTAGGTGAACGTGACTGTGCCATCTCCAATCCTAGGCCTCAAAATGCACGGATTACTTTTGCTCACCTGGGGGAAACTTCCTACTTCTGCCAAAAAAAGAAAATACCCAGACAACAGCTTTTCCTTCAGTCTTGGAAACAGAGAATAAGATAAAAGGAGAAGAATAAGGAAAATAGCTTAACCCAGCCAAATTGTAGCATGAAAGTAAACTTCCCCAGGTAACACGTATAGAATGTCTTAGAATGCCATTATAATTGACCTCTAAAACTTTCCTAATATGTCAAGCCCTACAATCTGTTTAGTGTTTAAGTCTTCATTTTGGCATGCCTTTGAAATATCAGGTCACCCAAAGTATATGCCACTTCCCACTCTAGAGATCTGATTAAAATACTGTCATCAGTATGTCCTAGATGTCCTGAATCGATTCAAAACTGTTTACCTTTAATGGTCATTTTGACTTTGGGGAAGAGCCAGAAGTTGCATGGTGACAAATCCAGTGAATAAGGTGGATGAGGACACACTGTAAGTTTTTTATTTGACAGAAATTGCCATACCAGAAGTGATGTGTGACATGGAGCCTTTCCACTGTGATCACAAAATACAGTGAATGCTGCTGCTGAGTGCCATCCAAGGGAAAGGCAGGGATCTTCAATACAGGAAGCAGTGCGTCGAACCTTAATAACTGTGTGACAAGTTTCAACTTCTTTGGTGCAGTCAGTAGGGTGTGAGCTATGGCTGAGAGGTGTGTTTTAAAGTGTGCTGTAAATCATCCTCCATAATGACAATGTTCTGTATCACACATCACTTGTTATACAGCAATTTCTTTCAAATAAAAATATTACAGTGTGTCCTCATCCACCTTATTCACTGTATCTGGCACCATGGGACTTCTGGCTCTTCCCCAAAGTCAAATGATTCAGGACATCAAGGCAGCCATGACAGTGCCACTAAAGAAACTCATGAAAGAGGACTTCCAGTATGTTTGAAGCAAGGGGGAGTATTTTGAGGGGGATTAATGGCAATGTGTCTTTTACTGTAATTTTTTTTTTTTAAATTTAAACATTCACTGTATTGTTTGATCACATCTCGTACATTTGTAGGGTGTTTCAGGTTTCTACCTCAATGGTCATGGTTTCCCTTTCAATCAATGGGCTTTATGTCTGAGAACTGACTGAGGTCTGGAAACTGAGTGTGACTTTGCACTGTGATGTCTTATATCAGTCTCAGCTTGCTGTTCTTGATTACTTTGGGTTACATAAATTAAGCAATATACTTCTTGAGTGTTTATCTTGTCATTAGGAACACTATGTTCTATTTGCTACTGTCATAGATCTATTAGCTACTTACAAGGCCTTTCTAATCTTATAGCACATTTTGCAATCATGTTCACCTTGCCACTGAATTAAATGTTGCCACCTGACCTCTGTTATTCTGTATACCTATAACCCACATTGAAAATGGAAAGATCAATTCCATAACAGCATTTTCTATCACCAGCCCTGGACTACAGAAGAAATACACCACAAAGCTACTCAACAATGCAGGTGCCCCTCCTCTATTTGCACGTTCTTTATCATTTTAGTCAGAGAAGTGATTTCTGGGCCTGTCCAGGGAATGTAGTCAATGGCATATTCTTTGGTCTTATTTAGTAAATCACTTCTAACAAGTTGACCTTTTCTGAACTTTTTGAGCCCTTTCTCGATAGCTACTAAGGAAGTTTTGGAAATTCCACTCGTTTAACTATAAACCTTCTTTTTTTTGTTTTTCAACTTAAATTTCCAATTGTTCATTTTCAACAGCCAATAGTATATAAACAGACAGCATGTTCCTTTGTCAGAGGTATGGATGAGTACGCTCATTTTAAAAATCTCTCTCTCATCCACCCAAGTATTCTTTCCTCTCTGGTCCAGTATCTATAAGGTCTATTCCAAAATATGTTATGTTGGTTATTGCCAGTATATATTAACCAGATGCAGTAGCTCTTTTCATTGAACAATGATTTTCTTTCAGCAGCAAGGATAGCACCACTCTCTTTAGCTTTACAAAGATTTAACCTGGTTATCATACCGGAAGCAATGAAGACATTTGGAGGCAACACATGAGGTACACAAGTATCATCATACTGTAAGGTGTCTACGTCATGAGAAGCCCTTACTCGATCTCCAGTCAATGAGTAGCAAATATTCTTTAATGATCAAAGATCTGTGATCCTGTGCCTTAAGAACCATTAAGTGCTTCCAGTCACTCATCTTTATATGTCACAGGTAGTATTGATCCCACAGGAATTAGATACTCATGAAACAGACCTGAACTCAATTCATATCTTGAAGTTGAACTAGTTAAGCCTATATCAGATGAGCTACAACCAAGTAACAAAACGTGTATGTAAAATTAAATGATTATTATTCAAATTCCCTGATTTGGGGAACACTTATCATGCACCAATATTGTTGCAGGAACTCACTGTTATAGAATAGTATTCATTTCAGAAACCGAGCCATTAAATTAGCATATATCATTTCATGTTTTTCCCAAGAACCTGGTGATTTTATTTAGTATATTCCAAATTAATATGTCTGTAAACATTGAACACAGCATCTGCATTCGTTGTTCATCAGAGGTGTTAGTCACACAAAGATTAATTTTCAACTAGCAGATAATATAAAAGGAGAGATCAGCAACCATTTTTCCTAACTTGTTTTAGATTCTGACCAAATAACTAATGAACTAAAAATTAATAAGTAAATAAATGAATGATTGAATAGACTTTAAAACAACTTTGTTTTTTCTCAGATTTGTGTTTAAATGTTTGTTCTACAGCTATCTAGTTTTGTTCATTTTAACAAGTTGTGTAACTCACTGAGATATAATTTTCCATCCATAAAGCAGGAATAATCATACCAACTTCCAAAGAGCTGATATGAAGATGTCATGAGATATATGTGAATTTGCATATCACATATATTACAAGATCTAAGAGACAATAGGCATTCAATCAATGATTTCCCTTCTCCTATTCCTCCTATCACTATATTTAGAAAAGAATAATACTTCACATTAACATTTGTATTATGACTATCTCTCTATATTTTTTTTTCCAGTGAGTATAGGGAGAATATATCTAATCATTTTGATACCTAGCTTAATTTTTGTTAGACTTGTCCAGATATAATTTCGGTGTAATTATGCTGGCTTCTCTTGTATGTATAAGTAATATGGAAAATCAAGATTCTTAAGAAACTTAGAAGGAAACCATCCCTGTATTTGGATGCCAATATGATAGTTATTCTAGAAATGCACACAGTATATTTATAATGAAGCGTTGAGTTTTCTGGGACTTTATGTTGTAAAATATTAATTCATTTTGAATGTTTAAAAAGATATTTTGAGTAAACAATGACTATAAAATTGAAATGGAAATTCTAGCTAGGAGTCTAAATGCACATTTTCAGAAGTTCTTTTCCATTAATTTAACTTTTTTTAAGCATTAAAAATAAAATTTTAAATACAAGGAAGATGCTGGGATAGACAGTTGTTGGTTCTTCCCTGACATCTGCTTCTGTCCTCTCTCACCATTGATATTCAAATTTCCTATTGACAAATTCATTCTTCAGTTCTTAACCATCAGGTTTGAAATATTGTCCTTGCCTTCAGCCCTAGAGAGGGGTGGGGATGAGTTTCTGGATTGGCTTCAGCCTATCAGCAGATCAGGCTACTGATGCAACCCAGGAGATCGCTAATTGGTGCTTCTAGGAGAGGAAAAGTCCTTCTTTTGAAGAAATCACTGGAATAGTCTTTCACTCCTTGGGAAAGAGTATATAGCCTGGAGTGTCCCTTTTTGATGCCAGGAAAAAAAACAATTAAAAAAAAAAAAAAAAAAAAAAAAACTGCCTGAAAAGTTAACCCAAAGAAAATAGAGCCAAGAACTACAGAGAAACTGAACCCTGGTCATATCTTTTGAGGTTGAATTATGCCTTATTTGAAGTCTCCCTGGTCTTTTAAGTTATCTGAACCAATAAATCTGAGTCTTGTTTTCTGTACTTGCCATACAAAGCATACTAACTAATTAATAAAAGAAAAAACTTATAGTACCCCCTTCTCAGCAGTTTTGCTTTCCATAGTTTCAGGTACCTGTGGTCAACTACAGTCTGAAAACATTAAATGTAAAATACCAAAAATAAACAATTCTTAAGTTTTAAATTGCTCACCATTCTGAGTAGTGTGATGACATCTCATGCCTGCCCTCTCGAGAGCTGACTCATCCCTTTGTCCAGCATAACCACACTGTACACGCTCCCACTCCCTGCCCATTAGTTACTCCATAGCTGTCTCACTTATCAGATAAGCTGTCACAGTATCACTGTGCTTCTGTCCAAATAACTCTTATTTTACTAAATAATGGCCAAAAGCACAAGAGTAGCAACACTGGCAATCCAGATATAAGATGTAAAATTGCTTCCTTTAAGTGAAAAATTGAGGACAGTACAATAAGATATTTTGAGAGAGAGAAATCATTCACATAACTTTATTACCGTATATTGTTATAATTGTTCTATTGTATTATTAGTTATTGATTTTAAACTCTTACTGTCCTACTTTATAAATTAAACTTTATCATAGGTATGTATGTATAGGAAAAAAAGTACATGTGGCTTTGGTTACTACCTGCAGTTTCAAGCATACACTGTGGGTCTTGGAACATTTCATATATATATGAAGCACACACACACACACACACACACACACACACACACGATGCCAAAAGATGTATACAAAGGAAAAAACAGTATTAAAATCATAATACTCAATATATACCAATAACAAAAGATGAATACAAGTCATGTGTATACACATATTTTGGCACCCCCGGTGTATACAGTACACCGCGGGTGCCAAAAAATACTCATAAAATATATATAAAATATATTTCTTGAATAAGTGAGCCTTTTAAATTTGTTTTTAGAGACTTAGCATAATATATAAGATCTTAGGCTCTGGAGTCTGTATAAATTCTGCTTTTGCTGTTTAGTGGTTGACCTCAGGTGTCTTAGTTCGAGGTGCTGTAACAAAGTATATAAACTGGGTGGCTTAGAAACAAGAAATATTTATTTATCATAGTTCTGGAGGCTGAAAGTCCAGAGCAGGGTGCTGGTAAAGGCCTTCTTCCCTCCCCCCATCTCCGAGGCTCACTGGCCCACGTTGGTATTATGAGCATTGTGCTCTAACCGGCTGAGCCAGTCAGCCTCTGGCCTACGGCAGGCCGCTCATGGCAACTCACCGCCACTCATGGCTACTCACGGCTGCTCACAGCTTCTCATGGCAGCCCAGCTCCAGGTCAAGCTGTTGTTCTCATTCTAGCTGTAGAGGGCGCAGCTCACTGGCCCATGTGGGAATCCAACCGGCGATCTTGGTATTAGGAGCACAGCGTTCCAACCACCTGAATCACCCGGCTGCCCCAAAAGGCTACTTATGGAATGCAGACTGCTGACTTCTGGTTATATGTTCAAAGGGCAGAAAGACAGCAAGCTAGCTTTCTGACCTCTTATAAGGGCATTAATAATCCCATTCATGAGAGTTCTACCCATGACCTGATTACCTCCCAAAGAACCCACCTCCAAATGCCATTATATTGGGGATTAGATTTCAACATATTAATTTTGGGGGGCACAAACATTTAGTACATAACAATAAGTAAATTATCATCTGTGTGCCTCGGTTTCCCCATGTATATGATAGTGATAATAGTACCTACTTCACAGGATAAGGTTAAATGAGTTGGTATACGTAAAGCACTAATAAGCAATAAATGCTAGCTACTATGATTATCATTCTTTTTAATTAATAGCAAATTTTGATACTATATATTGAGAATCTTAATTGCACTTCTATATAACATGAGCATAAGATACTCCCTTTTAATAAGATAAAATTCTAAAATATATCATGCAAATATCCCAAAATTTCAACTATAAGATTCAGTAAGCCACCAAAGGAATTTAATAAAGTTTTCTTAGACTACTGTGTCATCAATAATATAGCGATGTTAACAATATATTAGACACATAAAACTCTTAATATAAGGTTGCACACATAAAAATCTCAATATAACAAAAAAGTGAATTCCTGAAAAGTTATTAGTGATTCTCTGTATATTGCATTGACCTACATATGAATAAAGGGCAGGGTAGGGTTTGTTGCCATCTGAAACAACCCAAAAATATTACAGCTAAAGTAACCAAAAGTTAGATTCTTAAATCTTCAACAAGTTTTTATTGTCCCGGACAACTCTCTAGGGCAACTGTCCTCTATAAAGTGACTCAACAAATCAGTTTGTTTTGATCTAACAGCTCCAAAATTTCAATGAAAGGCCAAGACACTAGTTACAATGAGGAAAGAAAAATTGGGGAAATATCACTTCTGCTTTCATTATATTGCTCATAACTAGGCACGTGATACCTAATAGCTATGTACCTAAGAAATTCAGTGTCCCTTATGCCACAGAAAGGACAATAGGATAGTTTCAAGCACTAGTTAACACCTACCATAAATTAAAAACTGAAAATGAAATTGTAATCTCAAAAGAAAATGCAATGTTTTATACATTAAAAATCTCATAATTTAAAAATTACACATTAAATATGATTAAAATAAAGATGACTATATAGTACTCTAAAAATATAATTTGTTGTAAAGGATGTGTGAGCTTAGCTGTCTAGACTATAATCTCTGTTGCTTACTATTTGCTAAGACTTTTCCATACTTAATCTGTTTTGATTAAATCCTCAATTGTTTTATAGTCTCTTTCACAATGATCTTGTTTCTTACAAGAAGAGGTTTCCTTCAAAACCTTTGAGCCTATGATATCTGATAATTTTTTTAAAAAAATTTTATTAGAACATCTCTGAGAAGACATCAACCCTAAAATTAAATCAGTTAATTCTGAGACACAGTAAAGATGTTTGTTTCACTATCATACTTAAGAAACATTCAAGAAATACTAGGCCAGGAGCAAAACTGCCAGGCTCTCAACCCTTGGCATCTAGTCTTTACAGGATAACAGGTACCTAATTCTATCTGTTGGTCTCAAATATACACTTCACAACAACCACATCAAGGAGTTATTTCTTCTGACCATAGTTCCAGCCTCTAATTTGGCCTAAAACAGTAGATAAGAAACTCTTTACTAGAGATTTCCATATTAATTTCATATTTATTGTTTACAATTACTTTACATATTTATTGAATTTCTATAAAAACATTCATTTCAGTCCTAAAATGATTTGGGGAGAGAGTCACTGAAAATTCCATTAACTTCAATTTTCATTTAAAATCTACTTGTGAATTTACACATTCAACAATAATGAAACTACACATTATTGTATAATATTTACAACATCTTTAAATCACTTAAATTCAAAGAATAAAAATTATCCTTGAAAAATGTCTTTAATTTTATTTTTAATATCCATACTCACAGAAAAAATAGTTTCAGTATCACAATTTTCTGGAAGAGGCATTTATGACACAATTATCTTCCTTTTTGTTTTGTTTTTTTTTAAAATATAGTTAATACATCATCTCGATTTATCCCTAGTCACAGGTAGACACAGGGCCAATTTTGACTTATAAAACAACCTCCCTTCATCATTTCACATGTGACCCCTAAACTATATCAATTCCTTTGGGTTAAGAAAGAATTAAAGCACAAATAGAAATGCTGACTCTATATAGCTATTGTTACTTGGAACTGACAGGAGGGTACATAACACAGAATATAGGTATATTTTTATATTGAAAGGAATGGAGTACTTGAAATTTGCCAGAAAGATGGAGGCTTGAGATTGACATGAATAAGCAATTTTCTCTCCCAATTTCCTCTATAACATAAAACAATAACCAGAGCAGAAAAGCTAATAAAACAGGAAGAGTTTTTAATAAGTATATATCTATATAGCAAGGGACAAAAATTCAACATTTCAAAAGTCTTTGATAAAAATACCAGTGCTAGCAAAACTGTAGAAGAAATAGAACTCTTATGTATTGCAGGTAGAAGTGTGAATTATTATAAACACTATGGAAAATTGCAAGCATCTACTAAAACTGAATATTTGCCTATCCTTTGACTTGGTAATTACATTCCTAGGTATGCACTCAACAGAAATGCATACATATGTTCACTGAGAAACAAGTTCCAGTATGTTCAGAGCATTACTATAAATAATAGCTTCCAATAGAAATTGCCAAAATGCTTATAAGTAGAAAAATGAATAAGTCGATTGTGGTATATTCACACAATGGAATCCAGAACATCAATCCAAATAAACAAACCGTAAGTACACATGACAATATTAATGTATCTCACAAACAGAACACTGAGCCAAAGAATCCAGGCCAAAAAAAAAAAAAAAATCATATACATTCCACTCATACAAAATTCAATAATGGCAAAACTAATCTACACTGTCAGACTACAGAGAAGTATATTACCCTTGGATGTTACTTATTGACTAGAAGGGAACACAAGGGGAGTTTCTGGGGTAATGAAAATGTTCTATTTCTTGACCTAGGATTGAGTTACACAAGCTTGTTTAGATTGTCAAAATTCATTATTTATGACATCTCAAAAATTGTTTTTTAAACTCTTTAGCAAAAGGGTGTTGGTTCACAAACTGTACCCCATACAAAGAGAGCAAGGAGAGAACAAAGAAAGAGGCAGACCACTGTACATTGGTAGGTGTCAGTTCTAATAACCAAGGGAACTAACACGAGGCTTGTCATGGGCAACTGTAAATCAAGTACCTTTCTGTACCTGCCTGCCAGAATCTTTAAAGTTTATATAGAAGACTTACTTGGGTTAGTTATGGATACCATCCAGATGGTCTCAACTACACTTTACTCTCAGGGCGCCATCCTTGAAAATGGCTCTGGCTGTGGGAATGGTGGGCAGAACATATATTCCAAGGATAGGAGAGGGAGCGGAAAGGATCTGATTGCCTGGATCCAGCTTGCAGGTCAACCAGAGGTCACATACTCGCAATGACCTCCTCCAACAAAGAGGCACTTATAGTCTCACGTAATTGAAAACTTCAGATGTAACACAGGTTCAGACAACCTGTTTCTCAGGTACACAAAGTGTGCCTATTTCTCAGCTCTGTTTCATCTGTGCTTACTTATAATGCTATGTGTGGTATGAAGAATACTTCCAGCCATTCCACATCTTTCAAATATAAACCCAAAGGAGAAAATATTTCTCATTTCATAAATGCCTTGTGCCTAAACAGACTGTCCTCAGCTGTGTGACCATTCTTTGTGCCAATCAATAGAGCTACTACCAAAAATAGAAAGTGCTAATGACTACAATTTTAGTCATACACCCTCCACTGAAGGTTGGTGTGGGGTCTTTTTCTTCCAAACTACTTAGACTGAAAAGTGGGGGGAAATGATTTTCTATTCATAAAAACAAACAACAACAACAAAATACATTTTCTTACTAGAAATAGAGTGAATGGATGCTGTGCCTCAGAGGTCAACACAGCATTCAAACAATATAGAGCAGTTTGGTTTGACCATGCGGGCTAGATCAAGCACCATTATTCTGAGTCCTAAGGGAAAGGTTTCAACTGTCCTGCTATCTTGACTGAGGTGTTTTTAAAGAACCTGGAGGATCATAAATATAGCTGCCCTGGAGAGTTGAGTTGTTCCCAATTCCTACGGTGGCTGATTGATGTATGTGAGCAGTGGTGATCATTTCCTGTGATGTCACTGTATTTGAAAACATGAGCAAGCAAAGAAAACCAGCAAGAAAATACAAAACAGAGGTGGAAACAAAGAAGAGCATCTCACAAGAAGTGGAACTAATGGAAATGTCAGATGAGATAAATACAATAATAAGATCTGTCAAGGATATCAAATATAAAACAATTTATGGAACATCAACCAAAACAAAAAAAAATAGATTTTCAATCTAATTTTTTCAACAACCTTTTTAGTTTTTAATTTAAAAATAGTGTGGTTGAATAGTAAGGTGACCAAAAAGATCTACTAAAAGAAGTACAAAATATGTAGAAAGAATATAATGAAAATCACTAATGAAAAAATGAGTTACTGAAGGCATAGATAAGAGAATTTTCATGCATATAAAAGGAATCCTGCAATTTAAAAAAGGGAAATTATAGAGGAGGTAATATTTAAATATATCAAGAAATTTTATTTTATTTGAAGAAAGATTTCAGCCTGAAGATTGTCAAGTTTCCCTAGATCCCAGGAAAGATTAATAAAAAAGGTCATTTACTAGACATATCCCAGAGAAAATTTTGAATTCTAACAGTAAATATAAAATCTTATTAGCTTTTAGAATAGCAAGTAACTTTTAAAGGGAAGAATCTGACTAATATCTGACTCATTTATAAAGCTAAAACTTAGCAGTAAATGAAATATAATCTATTGAGTCCAAAGAAGTTAGATTCAAGTTACTATTCACATGTCAGAAAAAGAGAATGACATTTTCAAATATAGATTCAGAATATATGTTACCGATGTGTTCTGAGAAAAATAATCGTAAAAATACAATAACCAAATGACAGCTAAATTAGAACCAAGATATTGTAAAAAATGACGACATGTTGGGGAAAAAGTGGTAAGTAACAACTTCCAATTTACATAATTGACTCTAAATGGATAATGTTATTATGATTGGGAAACTGTAATAGTGTTGTAATATTAGGGATCATCAAAGAAAGGAGACAACTTGTGACAGAAACCTTAAAACTTGATTTCAACAAAATCTAGGACCTTAAAGGAATAAAGCATTTTAACTATCAAGTCTAGAGGAATGACATACAACAGAAACCGCTGGTCACTACCCAATGCCAATTTTATTTCTCTTTCTTGGTAATAGAAATTCAGTTTTATTCATACCAACAATGTATTCAAATAAAACATGGCATTTTTCCACTGTGCCTTGACGATGGAAGAGCCACATGACCAAGTCCTAGGCAATAACTATGTGTGGAAGTTTCGGTGTGGTGGAAGAATACTAAATGGTTGCTGATTGGGCTGGAATGTGTGCCTATTTTGCCTTCTTTCTTCCTCCTCATTTATGCTTGCAACATGAATCTAATGGTTGGAAGTCCTTGAGACAATATATTAAGATAAATGAAAAGGAAAGAGAAGTTACACCAAAAGTAGGAAAAGAAAATTAGTAAAGGCTAATGCTGAAAATAATGAAATCAGGAAAAAAAGGATAATGAATTATATAAATTGTTTTAATTACTAATAAATAATTCCCTTTAAGATTGATTAGAATGAAAAAGTGTCAAATTAAAAATACACAAATATGCCCATACACATATGCAAGTGTGTGTGTACATGTGTGTGTAGAAGGAGAAAGGAAATATTACCAGAGATATGAAAGAGGAGCTTATACAAATGATGAAAGGCTAATACACATGATTCTTAAGAAAAAAAGTAAAATATAGGTAACATGGATTATTTATATACAATATGCAAATTATTAAAATTAACCAAGAAGTAGAATTCATATACCACAGAAGAAATTATAAAATTGATTAAATACTTTAAAATAAGTCAATGTATTGTTTTATAACTGAGCTTTACTGCAGTATTTTTAGTAGTTGAAAAGGGAAACAGAGATCCTGGATGGAGGAGTAGATACACACTATGCCTGTGTTCTTCTGTGAACACATTAAAATTACAATTAAACTATAGAACAACCAAACTGGAGAACCACCTGAAGTCTAGCCAAACCAAAATCCTGTGACTGGAAATATAAAGAAGCTACATTGAGACTGTTAGGAGGGATGGAGATGCAGAATGGGCTCCAAACCTCCATGTGGTGAATGGGAATCAGGAGGGATAGCTCAGCTGCAGAAGTTCCCCCAGAGGAATGAGGAACCCCAGCCCCCCATACCACGCTCCTCAGCCAAGTACTGGTGCTGGGAAGAAGAGCCCCCACAATACCTGGCTGTGGGGAAAACAGTGGGGATTCCCACCTTTTGGGTGGGATGGAAGGCTGTGGGAAACCCAGACGTCTTCTTAAAAGGCCGGTGCACAGACTCATTCACTCGCAGGTACTCACCTTGGGCTCCAGCAGAGGGACGGTGTCACGCAGGGCGGCCTGCGGGGTCTCTGCTCCCGTTCCCCACATAAGAACGCAGGATATGGTGAGGCCAAAAAGGAACATCCACAGAGCCATAGATATGGGAGTCATGCCACTATATTCTCACTGGCAGCATCCGCCTCTCTGCAATCTGCTCTTGCTAGCTCAGCCACCATCTTCTTGCTAGCCCCCATTTTTCTGCTAGCGTAGCCACAGCAGTTATATTAGTGGCCAATGACTCCCTGATTACAGCTGACGGCCAACTAGCCACAGCTGATGGCCATGCAATCACAGTTGATGGCCATTAACTACTGAGCCAGCACGTTTCTATGTGAGGCCAAGAGCCTGGAAACTGCTCTTTGGGGCTCTGTCCCCAGACTCCACCCCTACAGGGTCTTGCCTCACAATCTATGCGACAAGCGTCTTCCATGAGGGGCCCTGTGCGAGGAGCCTGGAGGTGAATGCAATATCCTGGACACAGCCAGGCTTTCTGGACACAGCCAGGGTTTCTCGGGGCACCACCAGTCCTTCTGGGCACAGCCAGACTTCCTGGGTTTCTTAGGGTACCACCAGTCTCCCTGGGCACAGCCAGGGCTCTCAGAGCACTGCCACTCACTTTGGGCACAGCCAGGCTTCCTGGACTCAGCCAGGGCTCTCAGGGCACTGCCACTCTCTGGGCCTCTCAGAGTATCGTGCTGGAACAACAGCGGCTCACAGTCAAGGTGCTTACATATTCTCGAAGGTGGCCAGTCAAGACACAAAAGCAAACATCCTCCAGTTCCACTACATGGTGGTAAGTTCCAAGCAAACAGTCAAGCAGTCCATTAAATTAGGGATAGAAGGCAATTCCCCATAGTCCATAGACAATCACCAGGGCTGTCCTGGGGGTGAGGGACGACCTTGACCTCACCTTCATCTCCCAAGAAGGACTCAGCAAGTGTTTCCTCCTGGGACTATAAGTCCTGCATCCAGACAGCATCAGCAAGCACTTCCCAGCCCACAGGGCTGCAACAACCTTTGCTTTCTCTGGCCTATGCTGGTTGGTGAACCGTCCACGTCTTCCCACCCCTCCATGGGGGTCCAGCTCTCCAGCAGCTGCTCCTCCTGGTCTTCCTGAGACTGAGTGTTCATATGCACAAACTGCTCCACCGCCTTTCGGAGAGCTTTGGCCGGCACCGCACCCTGCTCGTTGCACCATTTGTCATGTGGGGTGACAGGTGGGGTCTCTGCTCCCGCTCCCCACAAGAACGCAGGACATGGTGAGGCCAAAAAGGAACACCCATGGAACCATAGGTAGGGGAGTCACACCACTATACTCTCGCTGGCGGCTGGGTTGGAGAAACAGGAAACAGGAGCCACACAATTTTCAACCCTCACTGCACCGCTTGCAGGCTCAGCCACCATGTTCTGGCTAGCCCCCATTTGCTGCTAGCGTAGCCACAGCAGTTATATTAGTGGCCAGTGGCTCACTGGTTACAGCTGACGGCCAACTAGCCACAGCTGATGGCCATGCAATCACAGTTGATGGCCATTTACTACTGACCCAGCACGTTTCTATGTGAGGCCGAGAGCCTGTAAACTGCTCTTTGGGGCTCTGTCCCCACAGACAGTGACTCAGGAGGTATGGGAGACATACAGGGGGCTGACTGAGGTGTGTGACTTTGAGGGAAGGACTGGAGAACAGTCAGCATTGTCCCTGTGTTAGGTCCTCCTCCCATGCAGCCAGCAAGCTGATGTCATCTTTCTTGTGTTGAGCCTGCCCCACCATGGCCAAATTTGAATGATTGTCTGCTCCATTTTGCTGACTCACTGGAACCCTGCCCCACCAAACTCCCAAACACTGGAGGCACTTACTTCTTGAGCAGCCAATCCCACCTAAATGGCTCTCTTTCTTGGAAAATTATCAGAGTCAAGGGTATGTAAAGTAAAGCATAGGGAATGTAGTCAATAATATGATAATACCATGTTTTTCCAAAAATAAGACTGGGTCTTATATTGAGTTTTGCTCTAAAAGATTCATTAGGGCTTATGTTCAGGGGATGTCTTCCTGAAATATCATGCCAGGGCTTATTTTCCAGTTAGGTCTTATTTTGGGGTGTGGGGACAGAGTCCCAGAGAGCAGTTACCAGGCTGTCAACCTCACGTGGAAAGGTGCTGGCTCAGATAGTCGATGGCCATCCGCTGTTACCAGTTAGTCGTTAGTCACTAATATAGCTGCTGAGGCTACGCTAGGGGGTTGGTTGGTTGACAGAGAAGCGGACAGCAGATTGCCACTCCTGCTTCCTGTGTCTCCAACCCAGACGCCAGCGAGAATATGGTGGTATGACTCCTCTATCTATGGTTCCATTGGTGTTCATTTTTGGCCTCACCATATCCTGCGTTCTTGTACAGGGAGTTGGACCAGAAACCTGGCATGACATCGGGGAAACACAGTAACTATGTATAGTGCAAGGTGAGTACTAGACTAGTCAGGGGGATCATTTCTTAAATTATACAAATGTGTAACGACTATGCTGTGGTTATTAATATAACCTGAAATTTATATAAAATAATATTGTGTGTCAACTGTAATTGAAAATTTATAAAGGGGGGAAATGTGAAGGGGAATAAGAAGTCCATGTTTCCAGATATAAAATAAATAAGTCATGGGGATGTAATGTACAGCATGGGGAATGTAGTCAATAATATTGTGGTAGAATAGTACAATGTCAGATGGTTGCTGGACTTATCATGGTGATCACTTCTTTAGGTATATAAATGTTGAATAACTATGGTGTACCCCTGAAACAAATATAAAATTGTATGTTAGCTATTAAATATTTTTAAAAATAAATAAATAAAAATAAGGAAGCATCCTAAATATGCATTTACAGAATAATAGTTGGATAAACTGTGGTGCATTCATACTGCAAATATGATTTCATCAATATAGAGAAGTATAAATAATTTTAGTTAATAGTTGAATATTTTATATGATGTATAATTATGTGAGAAAAGCAGTCTATAGTATTGTATTAGGTAATTATTCATTTATTTCATTTTGTTTAACATTATCAAATAGCAATACTCTGTTTACTAATAGCAAAATTGGTTTTCATGTGATACTGAATCCAATATATTGACAAAAGATCTAGGGAAAAAATGGAGGTATAAAGGAAGCATACTTAAGAGGCTATTGTATTAGCCTCTTATTGCTGAAATGACACATTACAACAAAGTTAGTGACTATAAATAATACAAATTTTTTCTCTTATAGTTTTGGAGATCAGAAATCTAAAATCAAGGTATCCTCAGTGCTATATTCCCCATAGAGCATTCAAGAAAGAATATATTTCCTTGCCTTTTCCAGCTTTTGAAGGTTGCCTGCATTCCTTGGCTCATGACCTCTTCCTTCATCTCGAAAGTACATCACACCAATCACTGGTTTAGAAATCATATTTCCTTTTTCTGTCTTTGATTCTTCTGTCTCCTTCTTATAACTACCCTTGGAATTACATTGGTCCCACCTAATTAACCCAGAATAATATCCACATCTCAAGATCTTTAACTTAATCACATTTGCAAAGTTCCTTTTGCCATATATGTTAACATATTCAAAGGATCACAGTATTAGGTATGGACATCTTTGGAGGGCCACCATTTAGTTTACCACAGGATCAATAACTTCATTACATTAATATAACAACATCCACTGGTCTAAAATTATTAGAAAATCTATTTCTTTTTTGCCTACTAAACTGTGAGAAAATCTATATAACGGGATTATATACACAAATGAAGTCACATTGTAGAGTTAGGACAATGTTTTCATGTAAAAAAAGAAACTCATCATTTTAATAGCAACATTGAAAAAACTAATATACTCAGGCAGATAATTTTAAAAATGAAGAGGAAAAGAAACTAGTTTAGAACACTTTTGTGATTAACTGCAAATAATAAAAGAAAAAAAAAAACCCTGTAAAACTGACAAATGCAAATTGAGTAAAAATCTCCACCCCACATTCAGATTATGCCACAACTCTGAGAGCCAACTCAATCATGTTAATTACATGTCTCAGTATATTTTGACTGAATATATTATAGAACACATAAGTTTAAATACACCTTATTTAATTTTAATGAAAAAAGAGATGATCTTTACTTAACATATTAAGTGAAATGTGTAACTCATTATTTATCAGAATTACATTAATAGTTAAACAAATAAATATTTTCATCACAAAATTCAAAACCATAATAAAACTGTGACAAAATCAGAGGTAAATTATATAATGTTTTAACACAATAAAGGGAAACCATTTCATCAAGCACTTGCTTATGATTCTTCTATTGATGTCTTTTATCAGCAACTATAATATATAGAATCTGAGAATTTTGATATTGTAGAGCCTGGTGGTTACTCAAGTAACTATCTTCATTTTACAAACCAGCGGAATGGAACATAGAAGAATTCAGTGATTTATTCAATGTCATACCACAAATTAGTGTGACAGAAAATTTTGAATTATGACACAAATTTTATGTAATGCAGACATTTTCATTTTGAACATATCATAAAAATCCCATTGTAATACATTAGTATTAGCTATGTGTCTGGTGAGTTAGTTTACAGAGTTATTTTATTTTTGGTTTTTCTTCAAGAGATTTTACTCTGATTTAATAGTTCATTTATATCTTGACAAATGCTAAAGTTGCAAGCTTATCCAATCATCTCAGTTCAAAAATGTATGATTGTTTATATGCTAAATAATATTAAATTTTAAAACAGCTATTTATAATTTCAGAAAAAATGATTATAATGACAAAACATATCACATTTGTTTTGTTTATTAATTCCTTATACTTAATAAAATATCTTATTTCAGATATTATGAAAGTTGTTTCATTGATTTGTTGTGTATGTTCACTATGGTAGAATAAAAATACAAACTTTCAAACTTTTCTAATAAAATAAATGCCTTTGAAGCAATCCAAAATTGACTAGAAGATGATTGCTGTTTATTTTAATAAAATATTCTCATAGTGGGTGCCTTTAGCATTACATATATATATATATATATATATATATATATATATTTTTTTTTTTTTTTTTTTTTTTTTTGGAGGGGGAATGTCAAAGTGTATACGTTCAAAGCATGTAACTGAAAGGTAGACTCAGTGGTTATTTTTAAATTAAACAATATAAAGTTGGTCATGATACTTTTATATAAAGAAAAACATATGATCCATTAAAAATTTTTCAATTCCTTATGAAGATGTTATCTAGGAAAAATGATGAATATTTCAATTGATTGTAGATTCTTGTTTATTTTATTGGCTACAATATTTGATATAGTCAGAATCATGTTCGTTCCTGTTTTACTCTTAGTTCATTATAAAATGTTAGTACAGGGAAATGAAAAATTGTTTATTTAAAAAGTTGCAATATAAACATTTGACTATATATTTTAAGAATAGTTATGTTTCATCAATGAACACTGAATTACTGATGCTATTTCTAGGTTTGATAGAGTATCTCTAAGGTTCACAAGAAACAGCAGAAAGAGCATGGCCCAAATACTTTCCTTCTCTCTTCTTCTCTTCCTCTCTTCCTCTCTTTCTGTCTTTCTCTCATCCTTCCTTCCTTCCCCCTCCTTTCCTCCCTTCCTCCCTCCCTCCCTCCCTCCCACCCTCCCTCCCTCCCTCCTTCCCTCCCTTCCTTCCTATTTTTTTTAACCATTTATATTTATGTTGTTGCCCTCTGCTGCCAAAGAACAAAGGGAAATATATTTTTTAAAAAATACAATTTGCTGGGATGTCAGATAGTTTTTTGAAGGAAATTTAGGGTGATTTTCTCATTTTAAATGATGAATGATATACTCAGAAATGGTAACATCTTAAGCACTCAGAATTTCCCAAAGTACGATCCTCAAGCGCACACATCCCGCCTCACCTTGTCTTGTCTATCCAGAGCACAGTTCTTCTGGATGACCATCGTGATTATCTCAATGTTCCCTACCTTTGTTGCCCGGTGCAAGGCTGGCTGATCCCCAAAATCCTGGACATCAAGGTTGCAGACAGCTTTTATTAAGATCTGGACCACAGGAAGATGACTTTTATTGGCAGCAAGCTGCAGGGGTCCTGGACACGCACTCTATCTGCTTGCGCTATGAGGATGAGCCTCTCCCCTGGCTCAATGGCTCACTCTCCAGAAGCTACCAAAATTCCCAAATGCTGACTTCTGGGGTTGTTTGGAAAGAACATGGTTTCCTTAGAATCTCAAGGATGAAGAGACTATATCAAATGAGAAAATATGAGACATTGAAGAGGTCCTTTAATAGAAATAAATTCCATGCAAAAAGAGGCCATTGATCAAATTTTCCAGTTAAATAACTAGTTCAGTCTTTGTTGTCATAAGACTAACAAATATGAGGTAAGACAGTTTTCTCTTGGTCATATGAATCACACATTTTCTGAAAAAAACGTATTCGTGCATTAATTGTTCTACTAAATTTGAATCATTGTTATTCTTGAGCCTGTAAGCCTAAATGAACATGTTAAATTTTATAATATAGAAGCTTTTATAAAACTTTAGAAACTCATCTAAACAATCAATTGCATTACAACTTACTATTTAATAGTGAAGTTAGAGTTAGATACATGTTGAAACTCTACCAATGGACTATAACAACCAAATAACGGAACCAATTTGTGAGGAAGAAGAAGAATAAGAAAGAGGAGAAAGGGAAGGAACAGGAAGAAGACAAATAGGAAGAAGATCCTGGTGAAATTCACTGATAGATTGTAGGTCAAAATAAGCTGATTAAATGATAATTTTACTTTTTCAGCAAATATCAGCATTGTGTCAAAAAAGGCCAAAATCAGCTTTTTTCAAATTATCTGTACAAATCATCTGCTTAGTAATTACTAAGCAGTAATTACTAAGCATCTGTATTAGTAATTACTTACATAATTTAAAATATATCATTTATTCATTTGTAATTCAGTACAAATGTTGAAAAATCTCATTCTTCAGATATAACACAAAACAAGTTGAATGAACTAACAATTGATATAGCAACATATAGCTTTTAATGACAAAATACATATACTAGAATATATTTTTCAAAGGTCGGTACCTGATTTAAAATCAGATGTAATTGTACTTCTTATGAACATTAATGATCTGAGGAGTTGCTCTATCCTGCCATGCTTTATGGACTCTCCTTAGTCGATGACTCCACATCACTGTGACGCCCAAAGCTGCAAATGTCCTTATCTTTAAAATGAAGTTAATAGCCACTATTTCAAAGGGGAGTTTTAAAGATTAAGTCATATATATAAAGCACTTAGCATCTACCGTATGTTAAGTACTTAGTATATGCTAGCTATTATATATATTTATATATATGTATTATATGTTATGTATTTATATATAACATACATGTTATATATATATTATATATATATATTTAACAATTTAATTTTCTATTTAATAACTAAGAATGGATTCAGGTATTTATTCTCTTAGGTTATTAGATATTTGATATTTCATTAGCCATTGTAAATGTCTTATGCTAAAAGCTGAGTGAAAACACTTATTTTTGTTAAAGGACATTCAAAAATTTGCCTCATTATAGAATTTGTTCTACAAATATCTACAGATATTTGTTCTGTTTGCAGATATCAGGAAGACAGGATTAAATTTGGATGAGTGGCATAAAAAGCCTACACAAAAACATCTTTTGCAAACAAGTACATTGATGGAAAAACTTGAATCTGTTAAAATAGTTTTATATATAACTTTCTAATAAAATGTGGCAATCTGATAAAAAAATTATCTAATGGCTAAAAGAGTTGAAGAACAACCCAAAATTTTAGAAACTATTGCCTAAATAAAGACATTGGACTGAAAAGATTAGCCTAAAGTTTGATAGAAAAATAAAATTAAAAAATCCTGGGAAACAGCACTACACCCAAGAAGGTTCAACATCCAGAGAAAAACACAGTATAAACAGTATAAAATCAAACTGTTGGAGAGCAAGAATAATTTGAACAAAAAAAATATTAATAAGTCTTAAGAGATTTCAGGTATAACACACAAAAATTTCCAACTTCTTTTTACATACAGTTTTAATTGCTGATGTCTCTCTATAACAAATAACCCTCCATAACAAGTACCACCAATGTTATTTAAAATACCATTGTAAGAAGCCAACATAACTTTAATTTCAAAACTTGATTAAAATAGTATAAAAATTTAAAAAACACAAAGAAACAATTCACCAGTGAACATGCATTAAAAATATTAAGATGTTAGGTATTTGAATATTATAAATTATCAAAAGAATATTATTCTAAGACCCTTGCAAACAGTTGTCATATTAATGGCAGCCAGCACCTTTGAAATATGTGCCTTCTATTTTGGTAATTTCTCAAATTACATATCGTTAATTCACATTTAGAAAGCAGAACTTACCTACCAACCTCCCTTGCTTCCACCTATACGAGACTTTGATTCACAAGAGAAGGAGGCAGTGTACAGAGTCTGTTGTGCTTGGAGGGAGAAGGATAGAGAGACTGTAAGATCTACAGTCTAACATGGCTGAAGTCCTAGCAGTAAGTTCCTTTGTTCAGTGTCATCAGAACATTGTTCTTTTTCTTCTGTGTCTGTGCCCAGTGGCATTGGACTTGCACCTGTCAGCAGTATGTTGATGATATTTATGCATTTTTCAGTCTGAAAAGCTCTGAACTCTACTGGAGATACACTGAATTGCTGACATACTACAATGAATTCATTTCTGTCTAAACCATTTAGAAGTGGTTCTAAACTACTTAGAAGTGTTATTTTCAAGGGAGAATCATAGCTAACACAAGCAGTTTATAACAGAAATTCAAGTATCTTAAAATTGTAGGCAATCTATCAGTAGATTCATTTCATTAACAAATTAAGAGACAAAACATTTGCTTACACCAACAGTGTCAAAATGACACTTGATTTACTGAAGATACGCATAATAAAAACCTAAGTAACATGTAGGTATACTGTCTACCAAAAAGTTAATGACAACGCAGACCAGGAACTATATCTTAGAGATACAAAACCAGCAGTACATAGAATATGTGTATAAAAATATATAGTAGCACCTTTCATAGTGATAAAACATTGCAAACAAAGTAAATGTCCTTCAATAAGAGAATGGTTAACCAAATAATGGTTTATCTCAGGTGTGTAACATTATGAAGCTATTAAAAAGAATGTCAATTCCAGTTGATTTGAAATGATTCTGTTAGTTGTTGCTGAGTAAAAATAGAAAGCTACAGGTTAAACTGTAAATACAGAGAATGCCAAAAACATGTATACATATTTTAAGGAAGGAAAACTGTATTAAAATTGTAATACTCGATACATACCGATAACAAAAGATGAATACAAGTCATGTTTGACTTCTGCAATTACAACAGGTGCTCAAAGTAGTTACCATCAGCGTCCAGACACTTCTGATTACGGTGAACTACTGCTTGAGCAACGTTGACCAAAGTGTCCACTTGTATACATTTCTTGGCACCCTCATATAATCTTAGTTTTTTTAATATATGCACACACATAAATATGTGTGCATAAGTTTACACTAGTCAAAAAGAAAGAAAAGGAAAGACTAAATACCTGATTCTTAGCATGGGTTAGAACTTGGTGAGGGGACGGAGGGGCTAAGAGGTGTGGGAGGTGTTCGTGGAGTAGGTGGAGGATGTCAGAGGATATAAAGATTTTTAAAAGAAAAAAAGTAGAGATTCAGATAACTCAAAAATGAAAGATAACACCAAAACATATAGCAGATTGTGTACTTCAATTTCTTTTATGTAAGTTGCAGGCATTAAGATATTAGAGCGAAAATAAAAGATACAATTTCTTCACAGCATAAATACATGGAGGTAAATATCATGAGAAACTCAAGTGGAAAGTATGTGCTTCTGGGTAGTGGGACATGGCAGAGGCGGGTGACCAGAGAATTGCTATTAGTTTTTTTACTGTTGCTTTTATTGTTAGCCTTTTGTGTCACTTAACATTTTAAACGACATACATCTATTACTTTGATAAAATTAACACAAGATAAAGCTTAAAAGAAAAATCAAGTGCTCTTCATCTGAGGCCTGTATCTTATTTTAATGTCCTTTCTCTATTTAACTGGCTATTCAGAAAACAAACTGAAATAGAAATTATTGAAAAAATTAGGCATGCAATAGTAAGGTTATTTTAATTTTTCCCTTTTTAGACTACATTGCAAAAGTAAAACAACACACACACACACGCCACACACACATTTCGTTTTTCAGAAAACATGTAAATAAGCCTATCTGGTTTTCCACTTTAAAATATTTTTTTTTCTAGCCAAGCAAACTTCTTTGCATCATTCAGTTTAGTTTTAACAACCTATGCTTTACCATTCAGTTATCTCACGCCATGCCATGTCCTTCCTTCAAGTTTTCCTGAATCTTCCAAATATACAATTAATCACTTTTTTTCTGTAAATTCCCATAGAAAGCTATTACACCTATACTTACACCTATACTTAAAATTCAAAATATTGTTTTGTACAGCAGTTTATTCTTTATTCCTTTGCTGAAGATATTCCCTTTGTCCCTGTAGATTCACTTTCCATCGTTGTCTACCCTGAACTCTGCCCTGAAGGCTTTTCTAGCAATGAGCTGCATAGTGGGGAAACCTAGCAGATAATGGGAGGAAAGAAAGGTAAGAGAGACATTTGTCTTCCTGGTTTTCTCCATGGAAGGTCATTATAAGCTGGCTGTATTCCTTGACCAGCTGTTCCTATCCTGATAGCCTCCTCCACAGAACGCTATCCTTACTACTATTGCTTTCTCCCTTCACTACAGTTCTGGGTTACTTATCCTAAGGTTCTCTTATACTAGGTCCACTACTTTCTAAAACATAGCTTTGTGACTGAAATGTCAATGTACCCTAACTTGAGTATGTTATCTCTGTCTTCTTGATATCCTATTAGAAACTTATGTAGGAAATTGTAATTTTTCTTGATGTTACAGATAATGCTTTGTGTATCTTTTCATCTTTGTTATCTACCTAGAACAGAATTTCTTCCATGTAATATAGATGCTTAATAAATTTGAAATCAATGATATTGTATATCACCTTAACATATTACTGAAAATTCCATGGAAATATAATCTTAACAGAACCACAGATTTTTGTCTTCATGTAACCAGCTGTGGAAATATGTGAAGAGTTTATTTTGGCAATACAATGCCTTCAAAATGACAAAATAAGGCAGTTACCAAAAAAGTGTCCCCTTTATAACAATGGGTCTTATACAATACAAACTATTGAAGGATTGGTTTTTAATACATTATTTTTAATGTCTTAAAGTATGTGCAAAATATGCTAATTCTTAATAGTACACAAAAAGCAATTATTGTGAAATAAAGTCTACAGAAGTAAAATGAATCAATACAGAAAAAATAGTTTTTAATTTTTCATAAAATGCTGAAATTTTAAATCTAAAAATCATTACCTGACATTTTCATTTTAATACATTTTCCTCTAAAAATACCTACTGATGCTTCTGAAAGACACTTCTGATAATACAAGTCCCTCTAGTGGCATCTGATATGAAATTTATAATATAAATAATGTTACCATGTTTCATAGTGCTTAGAGAATACATTAAGACATTTAAAAAACTTATTAATAAAATTGGTATTTAGAAATGATAATACCATGAGTCATTTATTTGTTGCAATATTTATTCATTCTAATACATGATGTATACTTATTCTTTGTTTTATATTACTTTTAAAGTTTATAAATAAGAAGATCACATTTTCCAACTTGAACAGAGCAGTTTGATATGAGGCAGGAGGGATGTATTTCTTGATAGCTGATCTGTGCTAGGTGTTTTATCCATTCATTCACTTAATTTGATAAGCAATGAGTTTATAAAATAGATTTTATCATTTCCACTTTAAAGAAAATAAAATAAAACGTAGAAAATGATGTCATATATCTAATTAGTGACAAAACAAAGAGTTCAAACACATGTTTATCGAAGGCATTTTTTACTACACATTTTACTTAAAACTGTTTAAAATGAAGAGAAAGACTGACATGTAACTAGGAAAATTTGACAGCTCATTCTAAATTGACAAGTAGAAGGGCAATACTGAGCTGTAAGGAGGTGAATAGGTCAAAAAGAGGTTTTTAAATCTCTAGAATTCGGATGTAATTAAATTGTCTCTCTCTCATTCTTGCTCACATTTTTATTTTTAACCCATTAATATCTTACTGTAGATAAATTGATAAGCATCTTTCTTCATTTACAAATTTTTAAATTTGACTATGTAGCCTATTGGCTTTGTGATGGTTATTTACACTCTGATTTCTGTTGAAATTATGTAAGGGATACTTTATAGTAAGCAGTATCAATTCAAGTCAGGATAGACAATAAAATATACAAAGTTTATATAATAGGACATTTCTTACATAATCCTTATTTTTAGTTTAAGAAACCATCACAAAGAAGCATAATTGATTGGGAGATAGGGAAACACATTTTGGAATACCTCCCCCCTCCCCCCAGTTTCCCAGAAAGAAATAAAAATATTAAAATGTTGATAATTTGAATTTATTTTTATTTGAATTCAGGTGTACCCTCTGAATTATAATTATACTATTATTTTAGTATTCATGTTTCTAGATCTGGTTAATATTTTAATGCCATGTGCTTATAAAAGAAAATTTAATCTTTGCCCATTGCTAGATGATACCAGTATGTGCCAAATCTGGCAATTTACACAGTGAAAAAAATAAGTCTCATACTTCCATATTATTACCTAATTAAACCTATCCTTGTGATGTTACTTCTTCCTCTGTGCTGATAATGAAATCTCAAACAAGACCTAGAGTTAGCTGCTATTCTATTTGTCACTGGACTGGAAGAGATCTGATGTAGATTGTCTCTGGATGTGACAGATGTTTAAAGCTGACTTTTCTCCTTGAGGTTATTTTTATGAGCATAGAGAATATAAGGCATAGAGATCATACACTTTTGAGGATCTTTCCCTTAAAGTGTATTTGATGTGACGTGCATCTTCTCTCTCTGTTTGCAGATAATTTCTGCCTTCTTCTCTGGATTTTCAACATTACAACTCCAACCTCTTTCAGCAATCATCTCCCAGACCATCCAGGTAGCCATTTTAGTAATGATCTAAGACAAAATCAGGTTACTTCTTTTACCTTTGGCCATAAAAAAGAATGAAATATTGTCATTTGCAACAATATGGATGGACCTAGAGAGTATTATATTAAGTGAAATAAGTTGGACAGATATCTCATGTTCATGGATCAGAAGTCTTAATATGTTAAGACTGCAATACTCCCCAAAAGATGGCAATATTCAAATTACTAAAAGCAAGAATGAAATAAAAGACATTGATACCAACCCTACAGAAATAAAAAGGATTATGAGGTAAGAATATGAATTATTTTATGCCAGCAAATTAGATAACTGATGAAATGGGCAAATTCCTTGAAAGACCCACATCATAGAAACTGACTCAAGAGGAAATATACTATATGAATAGAACTATAACAAGTAAAGAGATTGAATGAGTAACTTAAAACCTTCCCACAACACAAGCCCAAGTACATATGGCTTCACTGGTGAATTCTATCAAATCTTTAAAGAAGAATTAATAAAAATCCTTCACAAACTTTTCAAAAAACAAATAAATAAACACAAGTGGGGACATTTCCCAACTCATACTATGATGCCAGTATTTCTTTGAACCCTAAACCAGAGAAAGACATCACAAGAAAAATACAAGCCAGTATCTCTTGTGCATATAGGTGCAGAACTCCTCAACAAAATATTTGCAAACAAATCTAGCAAAATATAAGAAGAATTATATACCATGACTAGGGCATTTATTCCAGGAATACCAGATTGATTTAAAACCTGAAAAACAGTTAATCTAATCTACCATTTTAATACAGGACAAAAACCACATGATCATTTCAACAGACACAGGAAAAGCATTTGATGAAGTGCAACACCATTTCATGATAAAAAACACTCCACAAACTAGGAATACAAGGGAAATTTCTCAATTTGATACAAGCATTTACAAAAACCCACAGTTATATCATAATTTTGAAAGACTGAATACATTCTCCACATGATCAGGAACCAAACAAGGATGTGAACGTCCCGACTTCTATTTACCATTGTACTGTAGCTTCTAACAAGGGCAATCAGGCAAGAAAGTGAAATGAAAAAACATCCAGATTTGAAAGAAAAGAGTACATTTATCTCTATTTGTAAATGACATATATATAAAAATCCTACTCACTCCAACACAAAACTATTAGAATTAATAAACAAGTTCAGTAAGAATGCATGTTACAAGATCAATATACAAAAATTAATTGTATTTCTATACACTAGCAATGAAAACCCTGAAATAAAATAAAAAAATAAAACAATTTTGTTTACAATAGTATCATAAAGAATAAAGCCTGTAAGAATAAATCTAACAAATAAAATTTAAAAAATTTACTCTGAAAACTACAAAATGTTGCTGAAAGAAGTTAAACAAATCTAATTATATGGAAAGATATCTCATGTTCATGGGTCAGAAGTCTTAATATGTTAAAACTGCAATACTCCTTAAAGAAGTAATATTCCCCAAATGAATTTACAGATTCAAGGAAATTCTTATCAAAATTGAAGTTGATGTTTTTTCTGCAGAAAGTGAGAAGCTAATCCTGAAATTCATGTGTAAATGGAAATGAATCAGAGTAGACTAAACAAATTCTTGAAAAAAACAAAGTTGAAAGACTCAGTTCTCAATTTCAAAACTTATGACAAAGCTATAGTATTTAAAACAGTGTTGTACTGACATAAGGATAGATATATAGAATAAAATTGAGAGTCTAGAAATAAATCTTCACGTTATAGTCAACTGAGTGAGCTAAACCAATTCAATGAGGCAAAGAATGTCTGTTCTAAAAAATGGCACTGGAAACCGTATATCCATATGCAAAAGAATAAAGTTGGACCCCTTCCACACACTATATACAAAATTGAATTAAAATGGATCATAGACCTAAGTGTAACAGCTACCACTATGAAATTCTTATAAGAAAACATAGAGTAAATCTTCAAAAACTTGAGTTAGGCAAAGTCTTCTTAGATATAACATCAAAATCACAAATGACAAAAGAAAACTAGATACATTTGACTCTAACAAAATTGAAGACTTTTTGGTTTCAAATCATACCATCAAGACTGTGAAACGACATCCCCCAAAATGGAAGAATTTTTTCCAAATCATATTTGATAAGGGACACGTATCCAAAATATATTTAAAAACTCTTTCAATAATAAAAAGATGAATAATTTAATTTTGTAATGGGCAAAGAATAGGACTAAAAAGACATTTTTCCAAAGATAATATTTGGCCAATAAGGACATAAAAAAATATTCAACATCATTAGCTATCAGTAAAATTAAAATAAAAAACCATAATCTCTTCATACCCACTGAGGTGGCTATAATGCATAAGACAGATAATAGCAGGTGTTGACAAGATGTGAACAAATTGGAACCCTCTTCATACACTACAACCACTATGGAAGTAAAATAGTGCAACCACTTTGGAAAATATTTTGGCAGTTCCTCAATAGTTAAAGATAGAGTTACCATATAAATCAGCACTTCCACTCCGAGGTATCTACCCAAGAGAAATGAAAATATACTTCCACACAAAATGCTGATTCCTACACACATATGCTTAATAGCATTATTTATAATAATGGAAACAGCCTACATGTCCATCAACTGATAAATGAATAAATAATATATGGTAAGTCCATGCAATGGAAAATGTTTTGCCAACAAAAAGAAATTAACTAGTCATATATACATGGATAAACCTTGCAAACATTCTGCTAAGTGAAAGAAGACAGTCACAGAAGACCACATACTGTATAATTCCATTTATATGAAGTATCCAGACTACGCAAATCTCTAGAGACAGAAAATAGAGTATCTGTTCCTAAAGCTTGAGAAAGGGAATGGTGAGGAAATGGGAAGTAACTTCTAATGTATATGGGATTTACTTTGGGGGTGATGAAAATGTTCTAAAATTGTTTGTGGTGATAATTGCAGAACTCTGAGTATATACTAAAAACCATTGAATTGTACAGTTCAAATGGTTGAGTTGTATGGTGTGTGAATTACATTTCAATAAAACTATAATAAAAACATATGTACAACCAAGAAATTATATAGGTATGGGAGAAAAAAGTAAAATTGTTTGAGATTGCATTCCATGAAGTGACCTCATTTAGCATATTGTTTATATGTATAATGTCATTAAAATACTTTATTACTTTAAAAATCATATTATAGACAAATACAGAAGTCTTAGTTATGACTATAAAACAGAACGTAAATTTTGTCATACCTGAAAATGTAAAATAATTGTACAAATAAAAGATAATGTAAGATTGAGGGGGCAGAGATGAAAGGTAAAAGAAAAGATAAAGGATCAAGATATATTTTCTAGTCGATGGAACAATAAATAGTATCCTAGGTACATTATTTAAGTACAACATTGAGATATATTTAATGGAGAAATAAAATATTAATATAATTATGTTTGGAGTTTAGGGAAAAAAAGATGGGAGGGAGAAGAGGCATGAGAAATGCAGAGCAGAAATGAAAGGAGTTATAGTACCATCTTTCAAAGCAAGGAGAGAATAACTAAAGTCATAAGTTCATAAACATAAAATAACATTGTAAGCATATATTTCAGAGATGTGAAAATAAATAATGGAAGAAACAAGAAGAGAAACAAAAATAAGTTATGTTATAAAAGATGCGAATAAGGAAAGGTGAAATGTTATTTTTCTATGATAACCCATTGATATATTTTAAATTTTATAACTAAAGAGCATTACAGTGTATCTTTTAAAATAAAATTATGAAGAAAATTGCTCCAGCCTAACACTTTCTTCAAAATAGTGTTAAGGACCTAGCTTTATTGAGTTTAAAAGGGTAAAACTGTTGATAGATAGATGGTAGATAGATAGATAGATACATACATACATACATACATACATACATACATACATACATGTCTTTATTAAGGTTAAAAGGGAAAATTTTATATATATATATAATATATAATTTTAATATATTATAATTTAATATATATATGTAATTTTGCCCCAACATTGGTGTGTGTGTGTGTGTGTGTGTGTGTGTGTGTGTGTGTATATTTGTGTGTAGCAACATTAAAATAGTCTAAAATAGTCTCAATATGGAAGGCCTTGGGAATTGGACCACCCAAGTACTTTTCTTATAAAGGGTTAGAGTACAAAGATCTGATATATATATATATATATATATATATATATATATGGATGCTCATCAAGATTCTTGGTAAATAAAACTTAAGCAGAAATTATCCATATGTCCTTAAAAAGAGAAAGGATTAAATAAGTGATTTTATACCATGCCTTAAATTACATAGAAGTCACTAAATGTGCTAATTACCAATATTTCTTGACCTGATTATATGTCAACCTTGTACTAAGAGAAGAGAATACAAGCCATAAAATATACTATGAACTATGAACTAAAAATCACCAGAAATATTTCCATGGAAAAATGAACCCAGGGATAGCCTTTGATTCTCCAGAATAACCAAGAAATAGCAATCTATCTTATTGTATTTCATAGTAAGATAACACCTGAAAATGCTTAAGTTGTAAATTTCCATTTTATTCTTTGTTCCCTACTTCTGTATCCCTACTTTCACCCCTCATCCATTCAAACTAGTCATTCTCTGCTCACTGCTTTGGGGATGGATATGACATTACAATAGCAATAAGTCTATTTTTAGCTTTGTGTTTCAAATCTCATGGAGAAAATTTATTCGCTGAGGTCCTAGATTAGAGCCTTGGGCCAATATGTGATGAATAGTAGGAGTAAGAAATGCTACATTTCCTATTACTCTCAATTTTTTTTAGAAGTGAAAACAGCTTCCTTTAGAATATGGTGGAAAGATCAGAGGGGAAACGAAAGCTTCTAAAGGCAAGTAGGGTCCTGAAAAGAGAAATTTTTATGCTTAATTTCTAGGCTTAGTAATAGAGGTTAGAGGATGGGAAGTGTCAAATCCTCCAGATTGTCTTGTGAGTTGAAAAGACAGAGGAAACTTGTATCCAGGGACACTGCTATTATATGTCATCTTTTTAAAAAGTTCATTGGGGTGACAATTGTTAGTAAAGTTACATAGGTTTCAAGTGTACAATTCTGTATTACATCATCTATATATATCACATTGTGTGTTCCTAACCCAGAGTTAGTTTTTCTTTCATCACCACATATTTTACCCTTTTACCCTCATCTACCACACCCCTCACACCTTACCCTCTGGTAATCATTAAACTATGTGCTCCGATGTTCATTGCAGCTTTTTTTTTTTTTTTTTTTTTTTTTCACAGTGGCCAAGACATGGAAAAAAACTAAAGTGTACTTCTATAGATGATTGGGTAAAGAAGATGTGGTATATATATACAATGGAATACTATTCTGCCATAAGAAAATATGAAATAATGCCATTTGTGACAACATGAGTGGATCTTCAGATTACTATGCGAAGTGAAGTAAGTCAGACAGAAAAAGTAGAGAACCATGTGATTTCACTGATATGTGGTATATAAAACTGAAAACAACAACGGAACAAGACAAACAAATGAAGAAACAAAAACTCATAGACACAGACATGTCACCTTTATATGAAGTTGAAAAGTCACCTTCTCTGGGAGGCTGAAGAACCATATTATGGGGAAAACCTGATGCCTTTCTGTATAGTAAAAGGTATCTCTTCCCTGCAACAGGGAGAAAGCTTAGGCAAGTAGACTGGATTTCAGCCTCCACCCACTTGTTTGACTGGGCAGTTTGGAGCAGTGAAAAAGTTATACAAAGCTGTCATACCTGTAGCATGGGTAGAGAACTAGCATGTTGGAAGGACTCAACTGAAAGGACAGAGGTATGGAATGTTACCCAAGACATCTTCATAGGGTTTTCCACGCCGTAGAATGGATCTGGAGTAGCAGAATGAGTTCCATGTGCCCAGGAGTAACATGGACATAGTTCAGACAGGTATCATACCTATAGGGCCTTTAGGACAACAATAAGGAATGGGTTAGCTAAAACCAGAATGTACAGACAATTGAGGAAAACACTAGATGAGGCCTGTCTCAGCATCGGCTGATGTAAACAGCAACACTGAGACTAGATGTCCTTGACCCCAACACTGAGGTTTGATGTCCTTAACACCACCACCAACAGTAACACATTTTTTTACAAATAGAAACATAATCCTGGAGAAAGTAGTGTGGGGATCCCTGAAATAAATAATGAGATCATGTTTCTATAGAAACCTGAAATTAAAATTCAGTTGAGTTATAAAAAAAATGTTATATTTCTTGCCCTCAAGTTTGTGGAATAAGATGTATATTTACTAATTCAGAATAACAGATATCATAGCCACCTTTACTGTGTTTCCCCGTAAATAAGACCTAGCTGAAAATCAGCTTTAATGGGTCTTTTGGAGCAAAAATTTATATAAGACTTGGTCTTATTTTAGTATAATGTAAGACCGGGTCTTATAATATAATATACTATAATATGCTATAATATAATATAATACCCAGTCTTATATTAATTTTTGCTTCAAAAGACGCATTAGAGCTAATTATCCAGCTAGGTCTTATTTTCGGGGAAACACGGTAACAGCCAGGCCCTCATAAGAATTCTAGAAGCCTCTTGGAAATTACTCGGCTTAACTTACATTTATGCTACCCAACGAAGAAATATCTGAAGTACTGAGATATAGTTGAGAATAGTATCTGAGACTACTTCACATAGCTCTACAAAGACACAAGATAGCACTAGACAATATTGACTCAGACAATCTTTGGGGGAAATAAAGCAAGTAAATAATTTGATAGATCTTAACTTTAACCTTGAACATTTGAACTTTATTGACAATATTTTAACCATCCAGACTTCACAATTTATAGGACCATTCTGTTCAGCTTTCACTGATTACCCAGACTACCGCAAATGCTCACTTCTCTAGTGAAAGTTGAAAAACTAATGTTATTGCCAGCATTCACTTTCCTAACTCATTGGAGTTTACCTAAAAACAGTCTTCCTCTGGCATCTCAGTCTGTTGTTGATGCTCATCTCATCTGATCCAAATTTCAAAATTCATGAATTATCATTTTCTTCATCTTGTGGCATTCAATTCATTCATTTTCAAATGTACCATGAAGACTCCATATTTTCCTCCATGTTAGGAACAAATACTCTAAATCATTATATGAGTGAAGACTATCCTACTTCAGTAATATTAATAAGAAATAATTGTGGAACAACTCAATCTAAAGATTCAAAAGCATAAATATTGCTTTTACAATCCTGAGGGGTTTATTTTATTTATTTTGTCTATGCTCACCAACACTTAAGCTGTTTTCCTGGGATGCAGCACAATGGTGAATCCAGAGTAAACAATATTAGTGTTACCACCTAAACTTCCATCCATGCTCTTGCAAACTCTGTCTACAATCACTAAGCCTTTATAATATGAACTTCTCTGTGTTTAAAATTTAGTATCTTAATTATATCCAATCTTTGGACAAACAGGAAAAAGGATAAAGACAATTATATCAATTTTAGCTACTAAAAGTCAAATTCTGAAATATTTGGTTTAAATAACAAGAACATATTCTTCCTAAGCCTGAAGCAACTTGCTGACAATTCTGCCTGGTTATATATTCTATACCCATTACATATAAGATGGTTGTTTACTCCACTAATGAGCACAGAAAGCCAGCAGATGTCTAGAACCAATTTGGCAGCCTCTGAACATTATATCTATATTCCAAAAATCCATTAGCTGAAAATAATTTTTAGAAACTGAAATGTCAGAATTTTGCCAACGCTGCATCCATAGGAAATCTAGAATTGGAAGATCACAATGCTATATAATATTTCTCTCTTAAAGCAGCTGAAAGGATTGGTTAAGCAATCTGAAATATTCACATAGCATCATCAATATCATAGTTAAAATCTTTAAATTTTGCCAACATTCTTAAACTTAAAATATTGAAAAATTTCACCTGTGTATCAGCTCTTTTGGTGACTGGAGGTAGGAGAATCAGAGGAAAGGTTGCAGCTTATATCTTTGTAGACCTTATCATAATTAGGTTTTCTATGGAAGTCAGTTTAACAAGCTGTGTAATTAATTTTCTGCTTTTGATCCAAACTTATCTTAATCCACTATTTGTTTAAGTGCTTGGGAATGTTTTAACTACTTTTTGGGAAAAATTCTGCCTCAAGAACCCTTGTGATCAAATCTGATAAAGAATGGGGCAGGTCTCCATTCGATAGATAATGTATGTCACACTCTTAAATTGACATGGTAAGATGTCAATTTTAATCTTATTTAATCTCTACCACTTTAATCTTACTATGAATCATATTTATAGTGAATAATGTAAAATATGGCACTACAACTACTTGTGTCAATTATAGTATTGGAGTAACTGAAAACTGGTACTTATAAACTCACATAAAATATTCATAATTAAGAAAATATTCATGAAGGGGCACTTATTTTTTTTCTTTGTATTATGTTAAGATCTTTATAAATATATTGTTAGGCCAACACAAAGCTGCTTACCTGAAAATATAATCAGAGTTATACATACACATCTTTCCTAAATTATACTTTAATTATATGATTTTGGTAACTGATTATACAAGAAATAGCCATTGGAAAATTGATTCTGTACTTCTTTTTCCTACAAAAATCTATTGTCAGTGTATTGAATGCCTCCATACTCTGTGCAGGGCTGGGAATAGAAAGTCAAAGTCAGATGCTCCTAAGAAATTTCAGCTTAGATAAATGGACACATATATCATAAAAATGCATAAATGTACAAGTTGGTATATGCAAGGGTTGCAGGGTATCTGTGGTGCTATGGGAGTACAGAGATGGTTCACTTAATACTATAACAATACAATTTCAATTATAGTCCAATATTCCTTATACATGGGAATTATATTTATTTTTCCTAGAAGTCAATGAAGAGAAGTAAGTTTATTTCCATAGAGAAATGTTATGCTCTCTTTTATTGTCCTATAAGAACTAGATAGCCTAGAGTAATTTACCTTTTCATTCTGACTTTAGTTCATTTCAGTAAGTAACTCATACTAAGTGCCTGAGATATTTTTTATATCTTTTCCGAATTAGCTTTTGGTGTTTACTAGTAACTACTTTGTTTTACACATTTTTGAATTGTGTAATTTAAAGCAGCAAGGTTTAGAACGATAATCTATTTTAATCCCTTGAACTTTCAAAGGGATTAATTTAGGCCTCCAGATTGTAAGTAATCTAACCAAGATTACACATCCAGTTACTTGCAGAATTCAGATTAGAAACCAGGTCACCTGAATCCTAGTATTTTTCTTTAGTTAAGTAATCGTTCCAAAATATGAAATACAAATAGATGGTGAAAAATAAGAAAATCAAGAATGGAAGAAGGAAGATAAGCAACCAAAGGAAAGAGGGAAAAAGAAGGTAAGGAATTTGAAGGGTTTAAATTCAGTTTTTTCAAAATTTAGATATAAAATTTTAAAGAATGCAATAGTCAAAACCTTTAGCATAAGGTGAAAATAGTATTATTTCGGCAATTTCTCTGAGATAAATAAACACAGCCCCCAACTCAAAATGTTTATAATGCAGCACAATATGTATCTTTTTTCAGAGACATTGGCATAGGTGTATTTTAAGTTGTAAGTGTGAACAAGTCTACTTGTCCAGACTCTTGAAAAACAGTGAGAATCACTCTTGCCTCTTTTGAGGTTTACTAAAATAGACTGGCGTTTTAAGACTTAAAAGCTAACAGCTCAGGCCTCCACACTAGCAACTGTACTAATATCTAGCTCAGTTTGGGTTCTTGATTCATGAAGAGAAATACTTTATTAATGAATATAATTTTAATTTCTCTCTAAAATATTTATGAACTGAAAAACATATGTCTGTGTGTTTGTGCCTATGATTTGTAAAGTTAGGGAAAGAGCATCGTCTGCTTACAATTGATAAAGCTAAAACTGCCATGTATGTCATATTTGTTGGACCAAAAAATTATCTCAATTTTATATGTATACTAGTATTTGAAGGAAAAAATATATGCCTTGGATACTAAACAATGCTCACTAAGAATTGTTTCAGTTTTCTATTGCTGTGTAACAAACTGCCAAAACAATTAGTGATTTGAAACAATTTATTATTATCTTTCAAGTTATTGAAACAACAATTTAACTATGATGATTGTCTATTATTATCTATGGTTCTGTGGGCTGACTGGACTCAGCTGGGCAGTTTTTTCTCAGGGCGTTTCTTGCATCTAAGGCTGGAACCTTCTGACAGATCAACTGGCTGAACAACCAAGATGACTCACTCACATGATTGGCAGTTGATACTAACTGTTAGCTGGGAGCTAAGCTGGAGCTTTCAACCAGCACACCTACAATGGCTTCTCTTTGTGGCTTGGGTTTCTTATAGCATGGTAAGCTGTGTTCCAAGAGGAAGAATCCCAAGCATCCCAAGATGACCAGGCAGAAACCAAAAGGCTTCTTATGATCTAGCCTCAGATGTTCCAGATATCACTTCCACTGGATTCTAATAATTCAAACCGGTTACTATGACCAGCCTAAATTCAAGGGGATAGAGAATTAACACCACTTTTTGATGTGAGGAAGAGTATGTGTATTCCAGGAAGAAGGAATGGATAACACCCATCTTTGGATATTATGTACCAAAAGAGGTCCCACCAGTATTCTCACACAGATGAAAACTCATCTCACGACTGCATGGGAGTGGGTTACAGGGGATACACATCTTACCAAACATTTTTCAATAAGTAATTTTGGATCTGTTCAAGTGTGTAAATTTATGATTTAGATGCATCCCCACCTACAAATTTTTCTCTAAAAAAACCCAGTAAATATGAATGTACCCTTTAAATTTTTAAAATAAATTATTACTTGCTACTTACTTTCCCTTTAAAGAACCTCAATATTGCCTTCTTTATACAATGGAAATGAAACAGAAATCAATCATTAACTTTTTTCTTTGTCAATACATTTTTCTTAACTATGTTGGCATTTTCACTATTGACCAGTTATTTTCAATTACAATAGACTGTCAAAATAATTATTAGTGGACATAAAACTGTAAATTAAAAAAAGACATATAAAGCATATATTCTATACACATAGACATTAAAAATAGATAGATTAACTTCCTTTTTTGCACATATAATTTTTATTTACCATATTCTGCTAAGTTTATCTGAATGCTTTCTCTGGTATAAAGCTAGAAATTAGATGAGGTATAATTGTGTTGTACATACAAGAGAGTTTTTTTTTTTCACATTTGAATTTTAAAAACAACTACATCATATTTTACACAGCTCCCAGCAAGTGGTAATACCTTTAGTCATATCAATACTTCCTTCGCCTAGTTATCTTGATGATCTGCTGTTCATATTAATGCTTTTATCTTTCAAACATTTGGTGGAAAATTACAATACAATATCTTGTGGTTCACATTATTTGAGTCCAAGGGTATTATCAGTTATTATTAAGAACAGCACAAGTCTCCTTGTAAGAAAATGGTTTTTGATAAGCAATCCTATTAGAATTCTTCAGGAATATTTTCAACATGCTTACCATCTCATATATCTATAAATATTCTCACTCGTTCATGCTAATACCTCCCATCTTGTTAATTATCAACAGATTTATCTACTCTTAAAATGCAAATTAGCACTGCAATTACTATTAATTTGTGGGATTACTTAGTATTTTATCTTATTATTTTATTTGTATACTATTGATAAAGTTGTTGTTGTTTTTCTATCAAATTCAAAGCATTCCCACAAATGCCAAGCTACTTACTTCAGCAGTCAAGAAGTTTCATTTTGCAAGCCGGTTGAGTGAATCTCCAGAAGCACTATCTTGAAGATTGTTTTGGATAGGCTTCTAATGCTTCTGTTGTTGTCAAGTTACCACCTGATATATCTGTTTCAGTTCTTCAACAGGGTAATGTCATGTCTGTGCAACCCTAACTCTGAATAACACTGCATAGGTCATATAACTTCCATTGCAAGTGTCAGGGACATATCTATGTTTATTCCATATTTCCTCCATCAACCCTGTTATAAAGTGATGTCTTGAATATATGTGAACTAGCTACCCCTTGGAATGTTACTATTGTCCTAAAAGACATTATCAAATCTAGAAGGATATGGTAAGGCAAAGATTTCAACAGAAAATCAGCAGGATAAGAGAAGAACCCATTTCTGAAAAAGTCACAACTTGAAACAAAAAAGGTTGGCAAGTCTGGTACTCAGTATTCTCTACTAGTCTGACTCTGGGTATTTCTTTTTCTGGGATTTAGGTTCATCTGAGGATGCATGCTATCTGTCTTTGCTAATAGTAAAGAATAAAAGTAATTTCACAACAGTATTAGAAGCAGGCCATTAACTGAATAGAAATATGGATAGATTTCTGGAAGACTGACAGGACAGAAAAAGTAAGCCACATGAAACTGGAATATTAAACACATTATTTCTAGGATGTCATCTAAATAAAAATATTTTTTTATTTCCTACTGTCCATTTAATTTTTTTTCCAGTGGTGAATGAAATGTTCCCCTGCACTATATATAGATTTGAACATACCCCATGAGTATTCCATTTTAGACACTTAAGCTCATAATCATAGACTCAATTTAGAATGCAGAATATCCATCAGAATACTAATTAAACATGAACTAATCCAAGAGTTTGACTTCTTAAAACATTTCCCTCTTCCTCCAACTCTCCTTCTACATTAAACTCTGAAGGAAGATACCTGCTTTTCATTCCAGTGATATACCTAATCTCTATTAACTCTTCATAGTCAAGTCTTTCCACTCTAGCTATGGTTTGGTCCACCAGGAGAGGAAAAAGATATAAGGGGATAGGAAAATTTGCACTTGGATTGGGTGGCTTCACTGTTTCTGCTTCTGGCAGGATTTAAAACTGACTGTTTATCTTTGTCATGAGCTGATACTGTAAATTTTGCAGAAATTTTCATCTCTGATGATGTTTCTCATGCAGTTCCTTTGAACTGAGAAGATGCATCTCTATTCCAGTTGAGCCCTTATTACTCATTCTATATTCTCTACAAGCCTAGTGTTTATCTCCTGTTTGCTTTAAAAAAATAATTAACTAATTATTATTTTTTTAATTAAAGTTTATTGGGATGACAATAGTTAGTAAAGTTACACAGGTTTCAAATGTACAATTCTATAATTTATTTAATTTATTGTTTTTATTTTGTTTGCTCTTTTTTTTAAAGAATTATTTTCTAGAGAAGTTTTAGATTCACAACTAAATTGAAGGGAAGGTACAGAGATTCTCCATATAACCCTGCTCCACACATGCATAGCCTATCCCATTATCAATGTTCCCCACCAGAATGTCCCTTTGTTACAATTGATGGACCTGCACTGATACATCATTATCCTCCAAAGTCCATAGTTCACATTAGGGATCACTCTTGGTATTGTATATTCTATGGTTTGGACAAATGTGTAATAGTACGATAGTATCATGCAGAGTATTTTCACTGCTTAAAAATTCACTGTGCTCACCTTTTCATCCCTCCCTGCTTATCAAACCCTAGCAACCACTGATCTTTTTATTGTCACCATAGTTTTGCCTTTTACAGAAGGTCATCTATTTGTAATCATATAGCATGTAGTCTTTTCAGATTGGCTTCTTTCACTATAGTAATATGCATTTAAGTTACATCAATGTCTTTTTTTCCTCCTCGACTGTTGCATTCTTTACAATTTTATATCTAAATTTTGAGAAAACTAAATTTGAACCCTGCAATTTTTTTACCTTTTTTCCTCTTTCCTTTGTTTTCTTCTCTTCCTTCTTCCATTCTTCATTTTATGATAGATCTCTCTCAACTTGTACCACCATTTTTACTTTGCAGCAAGACAACAGATGTTTTTACAAAACTTTCTTCATAATCCTTCTCTTCTAAATGTTAATCCATTTTCTAAAAGAAGAATCCAGGGACATAGAATGGATTCATGTTGTTTCATTGTAAATATTCATAATAATGTTTGCTGTATCTTGGTAGTTGCTCAACATCAAAACATAAATTTTAACATTTGTTACACATAGTATAAAGCATCCACAGAAGTCTGGGGCAGAGATGAGAGGAGTTCTTCCTGGGGGCTCCAAACACAGCCTTTACACAATACCCACAGAGTAACCAACAACAATATATGACCCAGGACAAACTCAAGGGCCAACCTCTGAAGAAATAGCACTGCATTTCTGGACAAGACAAGGGCTCGAGAAAAGGGGTTTTGTTTCCATCAGAGTAAACAATGCATTTACTGGCATGAGGATGGATTGGAGCCTAAGTAGCCTGACTGCTTCCTCCATAGGCAGCCTTTCACTTACCTCTCCAGTGCAAAAGAGAGGCCTGATTTGCAAAGAGAATGATGATGCAACAGAGTAGATACACACTAGCTAAGTTTATTAGTTAGTTCAGTCTTTCATTCAGAAATGTTAATCTAAAGCAAAAATAACCAGTCTTTGTAGAGAATGAATCTCTACTTCCACACTCTCCCTCCAAAAATAATAGGTTAACTTAATGAGCGAAACAGCTGACCATGGAGAATAGAGATATTTTAAAATAATATAATAGTTATCCTTCTAATGAACTTTTCTTGTCTGTGCAGCATCCATTTTTTCCCTCTTTGAGTACCTCCCCTCTACTACTTTCAATGTATATGGTTCTCATAGTGATTAACCTACACCCTGGTATTAGGGGTAGAAATGTGAACAATGAGAATTCTGCATCCTTCTGTTAATGGTGATTTGCTAAAGATCTACCGATATGATCAAAGTTGAGCTAGTAGAAGCTATGATTGTCATAATTCTTTTCTGCTTAAGTAAGTCAGAAACAGGTTTCTGTCATTCCAAACCAATAAGGTTTGACTCAGTTCACTCATAGCGATATCTTGAAGAAGATACTGCTGCATAAAATGGACAAACAAACAAACAAACAAAAAATTGAAGTGTTATTGAAATGAAGTAATCATACATTCATTAAATATTTTGGGAATTAAATTATTCAATTTTTGATATAATAAGAATTAGAGCCAACAATTTCTCTAAAATTTGAACAAATACAAAAGGATTGGAATATATGAAAGAAAAATCAATAGACATGAAAAAAATCAAACCAGAGGGTCAAAAATCTATATAAAAAGATACCAAAGATAGAATATAATTTATTTTCAAAAGAAATAGTCTGAGTTTTATATCCCATATGCTCTTTTTAAGGAAATAAATTGATGATGGACTGCAGAAAAAAAAATAGGTCAAATGAAATATTATAATGAAATTTAAATGTTAAAATATAGGATTGAAATATTTTTAAAAGTCTAGTTTAACAATTATTTTCCTATTTCAGAAATAAATCTGTGCTAGATAATTCTTACTAATGATTTAAAAAAGACAATTTTTATCAACAAAGAAAAAATAACCCAGTCATTTTAAAAACAAACAAACAAGCAAATAGTTAAACTTAAAAAGTTGTATACTAGGCAGCTGGATGGCTCAGTTGGTTAGCTGTCGAGCTCTGAACAACAGGGTTGCTGGTTCGATTCCCACATAGGCCAGTGAGCAGCACCCTCTACAACTATATTGAAGACAATGAGCTGCCATTGAGCTTCCGGAAGGGCGGCCAGATGGCTTAGTTTGTTAGTGGGTGAGCTCTCAACAACAAGCTCTCAATTCCCGCATGGGATGGTGGGTTGCACCCCCTGCAACTAAAGATTGAAAACAGCAACTTGACTTGGAGCTGAGCTGCACTCTCCAAAACTAGATTGAAGGACAATGACTTGGAGTGGATGGGCCCTGGAAAAACACACTGTTCTCCAATATTCCCCAATAAAAATAAATAAAATAAAATAAATAAAATAAAATAAAATAAAATAAAATAAAATAAAATAAAATAAAATAAAGTTGTATACTAAAGGCATTTGGCAAATAAAATAATACATAGAATCATGCCCTAAACTTCATGAAGTCTGAGAGAAGTTTTTATTTAATTTGAGCCATTAGATCATTATGCTGGGACAGGATTAGTTCTTAAGATCCTTTTCATTCTTGATAGATGTAATCATCAATGTTTCAGCAAATAATAGTTGTATAATATTATAATTAACACAATTTATGGATGTAAACCATACACAAAATATGAAAGGTTTAATCTTAGTTACTGAACAGAATGTATATGTTTTAATTAAACCATTGTGTTGTAAAACAACTATTGTGTTGTAAAACGATAATGATAATGATCACAGTAAGAATAATAATTTTATATTTGACGAGGTTTTGGTAAGGAGAAAGAGAAATGTAAAAGGATACAATCGGCTCACTTCAAAAACCTTAAAGTTTGGGGAGTCAAGAAATACCACAAATAAAGAATTAAAGATCAATGGAGAATTGAGTCATTTAACAGCATAGAGAGACAGAAAGAAAAATAGTAAAGAAGTTAGTGTAGGTAAGCTTAATTCTACATTTTCATCATGGAGAGTGAGAAGATACTGTTTAAATTTGATGAATTAAAAAGAATGCAAACATTTTATTTAGAGCTGCACTATCCAACATAACAGCCACTTAGCTACATGTGGATAATTAAATAGAAATTTAAATTGGTCAAAATTAAATAAAATTAAAAAGTATTTCAGTGGTCACACAAGCCATATTTCAAGTGCTCAAAAGTCACATATGGCTAGTGGCTACACTATTTGTCAATGCAGAAGAGAACATTTCTCTCACCTTGGAAAGTTCTATTGGACAACACCAATGTAGAGTTATTAAACTAAAATAGAAATACTTAAGATGGATTAATTCCAATGATTAGGTGTTGGAGTTGAAAATTGTTAGAGATGTTTTATTTTATACACAACTGGGAGTTTAGATTTGTATTTTTTACATGGCTATATTACTTTTAAATGACAAAAATGAATGGAATACAAAGATGAATAATCAACAAAATTTATAACTCCCACAAAATTGCTAGTTATTAATTTTTAGAGTTTATACAGTTCACTTAGAATCGTATGAATAAGTAATGATAGATATAATTATTCAGAAAATATTTGGTATCAGCCAAAAATCAGGTTGACTACAAAAAGTCTGAGCAAATATTGAGCTATGTATTACTTGTGTAATTCTAGGTAGTTTATTCTCTAAGTTTTATGTTCTCAATTGTTGGTATTGTTATTGGTGAATTGTAGGCCATTAATAAAATAGAATGGCATGGCTCCAATTGCTTCTATTTCTCATATCATAAAAAAAAAGTTGATTGGGGGGTTTATTAGTTTGTGAGAGGTGTAAATGTCTAGCTATTTACATTGCTTTGTACACCTGAAACTAATAAAAAAAAAACCAAAAAAAAACTTTAAAACAGTTCTTTTACATTTTGTTTTTTGAAAGGCAAATGCAGATAAAAATTGGGTTATCAGATTAGCTATGTATCTGAAAGGAAGGATGGTGTACAAAGGAAATATTTAAAAACAGAGTAAAAGAAATGGATATACTTAACTTATTTTGAATTTTTCCCCAGAATTTAAAATTCAGAGAATTATCCTCTCATTCCTGTCATAGTAGCATAATAAGACACTTTCTTTAGAAAAAGTATTGCCTTTTTCCCCATCAAGTAGTATTATAAAACATTTAGGTAAAAAAACAAAAACTTATTTCATCCCTTTGAAATTCTGCATCAGTATTATTACATATACTGATAAAATTGAATAGTTTTCTGAAAATCATGAGCCCTACAAAAATCTTATTTGCCTTATATAACACTTGTATCACCTCTGTCTCATAGCAATGATTATTTTCCAGTTATTTTTATATCATTTTATCTAATTCACATCACAAAATAATCTATATATATAAACCTTAAATCCTTTGAAGTCAAGTAACTAGTGTAGAAATTTAAATGCAATATAAATTTGAATGCATGATACAGCTTCAAGTATATCAGAGTATATATTTGGGATGAGGAAGGTTAAGACACTTGAAACATTCTGAAACAATAATAGCACTTAAGTTACAGTAGTATAATAAAAGGGTGCTCTTTTTTCTTTTCAATTTTCCACATATTCTATGACATTATTGTGCTACTTTTAAAATTTATAAGACTAACTTGAAAAGAAAAATGTGTTCTAAATCTGTAACAAAACATTATCAATTGACTCAACTGTCCTTTAGATTTGGGGCATTTTCATAATGGCAAGAGGTTAAAATACTCATAGGTACTTTATTCTTGAGTTTTCCTTTTTAAGAAATGCTTCTCAGTCACACACAGTACATTTCTGAAAAAGTCTTTACACTCTCATCCAGAATATTAGCATTTCATATAATCCTCCTACTTGTTCTCTCTGGCTGAAAACCTGGGGAAAATTTTCTTTTCTTTTTTTTTTTTTTTTAATTTTATTTTATTAAATTTATTGGGGTGACAATTGTTAGTAAAATTACATAGATTTCAGGTGTACAATTCTGTATTACATCATCTATAAATCCCATTGTGTGTTCATCACCCAGAGTCAGTTCTCCTTCCATCACCATATATTCGATCCCCCTTACCCTCATCTCCCACCCCCCACCCCCCGCCCCCGTTACCCTCTGGCAACCACTAAACTATTGTCTGTGTCTATGAGTTTCAATGAGGATTGGAATACATCATTTTTAGTACTGTCTTAAATATACTGAGTGTAGATTACTTAGTCCCAGTTTAGTTGATAAACATAAAACAAACTTATATCTGGCTTTGGAAATAATAATTTTTTAATTAACACAGTTGATGCTAAGCCAAAACAGTCACAAAAATAGAGATGGTGAATATATTTTTGATAACTCTCATACAACATGTGACTAATTTATGTAAGGTACAATTAAATTTTTCTAACTTTTATGAAAAGAAATGTTATACTCCTACTCTAAACTAATTTTTTGAATTACCAACTTCATTATGCCTCTGGGTATAGTTTCAGAATATAGAATAAAATGATGCATTTTTAATTTAAACATGCAGAATGATCTGAGCTGATTTTTTGGAAGTAGAATGGGGGCAGAATCTAGGTATGATTAAAGAATACACAAAATGACTTCTGAAAATATACAGTTTAGAAGCTAGAGGTTTTCCTTCCAGTCGTCTTAAATAGCTCTATTTGTAGTTTAAATAGGTTGTTAAAAAAAGTAAACTTTTAATATATATAATTAGGTACTTGAGCCGTTTCTAGTCCATTATTAATATCCAAATAAACATTAGGAAGCCCTGTACTTTCTACCGTTAAAATGTATGGACAATCCATCCACTTCCTCCTCACTATACCACTCTATGACAAACCATTATTATCTCTTTCCAGAGTTACTGCCCAAACCTCTTATTTTTTCTGCATATAGTCTTGCCTGTATTAGAAAGAACAGACAGAGCTCTATTTAAGATGTAGGAATCATTGCCCTGCCACTTAGTAGCAAGTAATCTATATGTTTTGGCTTCATCATTTGTAAAATGTATACAAAAGGTACCTACCTCATAGGGCTGTGATTATTTAGAAACAGTGTGAGACACGTGATAAGCACTTAATACATATTAATTCTAGAATGTAAGTTCTATGTGAGCATGCTTTCGTGTGTTTTATTCATCACTTTTATTCATCAGTGCCTTAAAAAGCTACTCCATATGGAATGCAAAACATTAATAGCTGAATAAATATGAGCTAGTAGCATTCGGAGACAGGTGTTAATTAAGAGAAAAAAATTTAAGAGAAAAGGTATCCTGCAAGAGTTACAAATGTATAAATGTTGGGCCATGAGAACAAAGAATGAGGTCATTTGGGAACTTAATCATAGTTGGGAAGATTCACTGAAAATATTCCATGACCTGAGCTTAATTTCATAGAATTAGATAAATTTTACCTACATAGATACACAGATATGCAAACTATATGTGTGCATGCTTGTGTACATTTGTGTAAACTTTCTGGGATCACAAGAGAGGCAGCATAGCAATTAATGGCATAGTTTTTGGAGCAAGACTGACTGGGGGTTCATTTCCCTGCTTTATCACTTACTAACTAGATTACTGAGGGCAAGTTTTGTGCTTCAGCTGTCTAATCTATAAAATCGAATAAGAATCATAACTACTTCAAAATGCTTTAAGGATTAATTGAATTCCTACTTGTGATTAGTATTTGTAATTATTATCTGAAATTAATATTTGTACTTGGAACAGTGTCTGGCATGCAGTAAATACTATGTAACTCTTTGCTAAGTAATACAAAAATTAATACATTTTACTTCATCGTATTTCCAGATTTATTTAGGAGATGATGACATTTTTATTGGATTCTTATTTTTTCACTTTGGTGCTTATGACAATTAAAGTTACAGAAGGATACCATCAAGTGACAAACCTTACGGTGATATAAATGAAACAGTGGTAAACATACTCCAGTCTTCCTGAGAACCTTCATATTCTGAAAAATCTACTATCATGAAAATGGGATCCTGATAATGTTTTTATATATAAATTGAAAAGTCAAAAAGGAAAACAAAACAAAACAAACAAAAAAGGCAAACACTAGAATCTAAATGGAAAAATCTTGCTGCTTCTTTAACAAATCTCTGGCTAAGAATATTAATTTTGGAAACTTCATTACTATTATTGAGTCCTTCAGGTCACTAATTTTGTGGAACCCAGGCAGGGTAACAGACATAGTGAGCATAGCAGGGTAACAGGCATAGTGAGCATAGCAGGGTAACAGACATAGTGAGCATAGCAGGGTAACAGACATAGTGAGCATAGCAGGTTAATAGACAGTGAGCATAGCTGGGTAACAGACATAGTGAGCATAGCAGGGTAACAGACATAGTGAGCATAGCAGGTTAACAGACAGTGAGCATAGCAGGGTAACAGGCATAGTGAGCATAGCAGGGTTGATGGCAGCTCCAGAACCATTTTTTTAATGGCATTATTATTTTTTTTAGATAGCATCAAAGATTAGACACATTAGGCAAGTAATGCTCTTCAGAATTTAAATATGTTTTAATAACATTATGAGCTTCTATTAGTGATACTTTTAATGTCTTCTAACCAACTCAATGTAATATGCAAAAAGCATATCATAGCAGGCTGGCTTTGAAGACAATGTAAACACATGTAGTAGCAGAGTTATTGTTCAAAGTGAGTTTTGCCCATGAAAACATGACTGTGTGTGAAACAATGTCTATAGTAAGTATAAGCTGTATTTGTAGAAAGTTGTACTGTGTGCACTCGATGTTTACATGGTTTTCAAATCCATTTCTTATTTTCCCTGATTATCAATGTGGAAGTATTGAAAATAAAACTATATATACATATACAAAATATTGTGCTCTCCAATGTGGTAGCCACTGTCCCATATGGAGATTTGATTTTAAATTTATTAAAATAAACGGAAACTAAAAATTCAGTTCCTCGGTCACACTAGATACATTCAAATGCTCAAAAACTACATGTGGATGTTGAGTAGTGGCTACTGTATGGAACAGAACAGATATAGGTAGAACATCTCTAACATTGCAGTAAGTCCTATTAGGCATTAATTAGTTCTATTATTATTAATATATACCATTTGTTTTAAATAAATCACATATAACCTTAACATTTTATTTGAAAGTTGTACATATTCTAAATGAGCAAGGAACATTCTTTTTTTCATTGGCTAAAAATACTTCAAAAACAAGCATGGATATAGTTCATATTTCATATCTATTTCAAACGATGACGCAAACTAAATCAGGAGCAAATAAATCAAGAACTGCAGTTGACTATATTAATACTAATCTAACTTAACCTAGTGCTTGTTTGCATTTTTTTATTAATTTGGAAAATTTTATTTTTACCAACAAAAATATCAAAGATATTAAAATAGAATTCCAAATACTATGAAAGTAAGTGCACTTCTAAAACTTTGAACCATACATGGAATGTATCACTGGAATACAAGAGGAGTCTCACATAGGGTCTATAATGGGATTTAGTTCCCTGAGTAGCAAAAAAACATTTTCATACCAACTCAGAATAGGCACAACATATGTGTAATATATATTATTCACAGATAATTTATAAAGCTATAATGACTCAAGTGTTTATTGATCTTTAACAAGCAGAAATGGGACATCTAGGTACTTTTTTACAGTTGAAATATATAAGTATTAAATTATCCTTTATGAAAAAAGTTAATAACGATGGCAAATCTGACCAAAAAAATATAATTAGTATTAAAACACAATTACTTAGCCCATATTTTTTGCGGAGGTGTAAAAGAAACATGTTCTACTCTTTAAAGACTTTTCAAAGTCCTTGGGAATATAGGATATGTAAATCAAAGTTAGTCAAGAATATAAAGAACCATATACTAATTGTCAAATGCTTGGTATTAGTGAGTTATATAGACTTTTTAATAATCTAATAATTATAAGATGATATTGAGAAATGTTTATATTCCATGAAAACATTTAAATAGCCATAGTAAAGAAACACACTGATTAAAATGTTATAGAACCTCTGCCATGAAAGGTAAATATTAGGAATATTAAGTTTTCATTGGGTTGTTATAGATCACTTGGAAATATAATGAGATGTCACTCAAGATTTGTTCTTTTATTTTGCTATAAAGTTCAATATACACCAAACACAAAAACAAAACTTAAAAAATGCTAACATTGTTCCTGATTTGAAACTAAACTGAGATATTAAAAACATTTTTATAAAAAAAACTTTACCCACAAAATCAAACTTAAGCAATGGATTAAGGAATCACTTCTCTTCCTCTAACACTTTTAATGTATCTCTAATTTGACTGGAGTAAAAGAACATATTTTGCCTTATTTGTATCAAAATAATTAAAATGTTTAGTTCATAATGGTTACTAATATGGATAATGTTAATAAATGTAACATTTAATTATTTGACATACCCAAGTATTTTTATTGTAAAACCTAGCTTTGCTTTTTTGTGAAGCAGAGCATAAAATATCTTAACGCAGGTGTTATACAAGACAAAAAGTATCAGTCTATTTGCGATAGACTAATTTGATACTTGAATAGAAATTAACAGCAGTATTCCTGGTATATTGTTATTCTTATTTATTGTGATGGAGATTATCAGACATATTTCAATATATTATGGGTTTTTTTAAAGACAGTTTTACCTCTATCACTAGCTGTTCCATTTGAATTTTAGAATACACTCTTTAATGCTATTTATTATAATTCAATGAAAACAAAGTTGTTTTATCACAGCTAGTCATTCTGGGGCATGAAAAAACTGAATAATATGCTACTGGTAAAATTGAAATAAATTTAAATATATCATTTAAAATTTATATAATTTAGTTAAAATTACTTTTTGTGGATAACTAATGCCACACAGACCATTAAGTAAGTATCATTTAAAAACTCCAAGTTATTTGAATCTAGTTGAATTATTTATAGTTGGCCATTGTACATAACCTATAGTATTGTATTTCATGTTAGTAGAAGTCCGTATACTAGCTTTCAGAGGATGAACCAATCTAAGAGTAGGTTTAACTCAAACAAAAGTGGTAACTGTAGAAATCTACATGCCTTAGAGTGAAAGGATGCGATTCTTTTCCTCTTATGTAACTATAACAATTTGACATTACATTAGGGGGTCACACAGAATGATGTGTATTGGAAAAATTCATGTCTGTGCCCTTCAATATAATATAAACTTCTGACTGTTAGGAACTGTTAGGAACTAAGTCCAAATAATCTCTGTACCTTGCCCATAATGCTCAGCACAAATGCACATGAAAATCTCACTTGATAAATGGTTACTGAATTAAAAAAGTATTAGAGAAGATGTCTTCAATGAATTACAAACACACACTCACATACATATATAACGTACATAAATGATATGCATATGATATACATATATTTTTCTTTTACTATAAAATACCATCCAACACAACAACAAAGTATACAGTCTCACAGCAAAAGAAACCATAGTACATTTTATGTAGTCTCAAATTGATTTCTTTTCCTGTGAGGTTTTTAAGATTTGATACACCAACAATAAAGTAAAATACCCAGCACTGTTTTGAACTTCTTCTTTCAAAAAACAAAAACAAACAAACAAACAAAAAGGGCACATCCTCATATCAAAGAAAAAACTCTGAAGTAAATAATGTGTTTTTCCCTTGATTGCATATTTTCTTAAAGCAAGGGGCCTCAAAATAACTATATTTAAAAGTTGATAACATTACAATAATATTGTTTGCAGTGTCTCTAAATTTTATATTAACAAAAAGACTTACACAATTATACCTATTCAAACTACTAAATTAATATTTTAAAACCTCATGTTTTGACATACTTGAGGATAAACATTCTTTCTATGTTTCTTCTACCTTGACCTTAAGTGATGTAAATTACAGATATAAAAGATTAATTTACTCTTTTACCAGAATAAAATACTTAAGACTTCTCAAGTCTTGAAACATGCTTACTATTAAACATTATAATCCTTTTTTTCTTAAAGGAATTAATTGTAGGTTAATTCCTCCTTTCATTATTTAAGAAGTCTCTCTTTTCATTATTTAAAAAGCAAACAGTATTTGTGAATACTATTATTTATACTATAAATTAAAGCTTAGACTAGTTTCTAGCATCACATATTCTATTTAATAAAAATGTAATCATTCTTACCTGAATCCAGACCACACATATCATGAAGAACAATGGTCTGTGAGAATACAGAAGAATTTTGAACAATATAGTATTGAAAATGAGACATGAATGTTTTCCTGAATATGGGTATGATTTAAACAGACAAGTGCAGATAAATCTACATGAATATTGCATCTGGTTCATTGAGTGGTTTATAATTTTGAAACTGTCACATGTCAGCAAATATATCAACACTGAAAGAAAATAAAAAAGGAAGTACATTTCTGTTAAGGGCAATTGCTTCTAGCTCACATAAGATAACCATGACAGTATTTTAAGTAAAAAGTTAGCTTTTAAAAACATTTTTCTCAGATTACCTTTAACTCATCTCTGAATGAAGACAGCTAAGCTCATAAAAAGAGCTCAACAAATATTTTATAATGCATACGCATACTAGTATGCTTCTTGTATGTATATACATTTATATGTACATATAACCTAGAACACAATCAAATAGCCACGGTTAATTCTTCTCACAGTCATGGTTTGAAATTGATAATCATGTCAAACCCATGAAATCTCATTATAGACAAAGATTTGATAATTATATTTTAATTCACCGTTTTTGAGATTTTTACTTGAGGACATTATCTTCTAGACATGCAATAGACAGTATCTAAACATACAAAGCGTGTTTTGTTTTAATATTGAGAAAAGTCAGGTAATTATTTTTTTCTGAAAAATCGAAACCACAATATGACTATCAATGATCTGTTCAGGTAAGTAATACATTATGTCATACTTGATTATAATTTCTTTAAACAAAGATTGTGAAATGTAGGTAGTGGTGAGGATAGAAACTCAGTTTAATCAAGCTGTTATTGTTACTGTGAAGTAAATAATAGTTTATGTTTCACATATTGTACCACGATTTGTAACTAAGTGTGAATCCTAGAAAGGAACCTTAGCTTTTCTGTTTTGCTTTTTGTTTTCCTTTTTTTCCTCCCTTTTTTCCCTTCGTCCCTTCTTCCCTCCCTCCCTCCTTTTTCTCCCTCTGTAGAACCATTCCCTTCTAGCCTAATTTTAAAAGAAACGTCTTGGTGCTCTATTTATACTATATTCTCTAAAATGGAATACTCAAAATATCACAATTTAAAACTTTGACATTAAAATATTTTTACTCTAGGTTTTTTAAAATAACTTCTTTTAAATGGTGTTCCATTTAAAACATCTCCTTGCAAGTCTAGTAGTTAATTTAAAAGCTAGAAGTTTAGAAATGGATTAACATGGTTTACATTTCTAAGATAATAGTATTACACATTCTTTTAATTTATCAGAATATAGTATATATTAGGCATTTAAAAGGACTGTCTCTTTTGGACACAATTTTTCTCATAGTGAGTTGTTAATGAAGTCTATAAAACTATTCACTGTAAGTCAATATTTAAAAAATTCAAATTTAATTATAAAAGGTCATGGAAATATATTCTTTGACAATACAGTACACAAGAGATTATTTTGAATCAAAACATCAGTATAATGAATCACTAAACACATCTAAGAACATTTATTTAGAGATAACGATTTATATTATAATGTAGCCTTTTAATTTTAATTTGCAAATTGTAAGTTCACTTTGCAAATGCCAATGTGGTCAGTTAACATCAGTAAGAGTGGTAAAATCAGTAACAAAAATCAGATTTTACTCCTTGAAGTACCAACATATAAACTCCATACTTGGTTATCTTGTCAAAAGTGATTTGCATACATTTAAATTGGCGTGGACACCTTTAAAGAGAACCAGTGTTTGAATTCGTAATGAGAGTGAAAGTACAGTCACCAATAGGAGACCGTCCTCTCATTCTCAAAATCACTTGCAGTGTCACATTTCTCTGTATGCAGCCGAATTAGACTTGGTGCATCTTTTGCTCTCCTTCTCTCTTCGCCTTCAAGTGACTATAATGCAATAATTGAAACCCTTTCAACTACAGTATGTGACATAAGCATCCAAGGCGGAAACGCGTCGACCGGGAGGGTCTTTTCTCTTCCAGAATTCCCTAAATATGGAACGCTGACCCTTTGCTCTTTCATCTACTACTCTCCCGACTCCTGCCACTGTGCCGTTTCCCGATCCCGTGCCCTTAGCCCACTTTGAAAATACCGTCCACCCTTTAGAATACCGCTGCTCTCTCTTCTCGGTTCACTTTTTCTCCATTGCCATAGATATTTTTTTTCAAAACATTCCGGTAAGTTTTGGGGTGGGCTTTTCAACCTCACTCGACTGTAACAGCCTAAGTCCCTTCAAGAATGAGAATGACGATGATAATAACAGCGAATGAAATATTACAGGATTCCCTACACTAGCAATATGGGTTCCTCGGCGCGCCCTTAACGCACTCTGTTTTGCGGGAGAGCTTTCATCCTTTCTTGCGGTCTCCACCTGCGAAGAGTGGAGGCATTTTCTTGTCGACTAACCCCCTCTAGCGCCGAACTGGCAGCAACCGAGCCGTGGCCACCAGGCGAGCTGAGCCGCCGGCTTGGCAGAGCTCAGCAGCGCTCGCGACTCCGGCCCTCCCCTCTGCGCCCACCTCCGCGGCGGGGCGAGAGCGTGTGTACCACGGACGCCGAGACCTTCGTGCTGCCCTGGCCCTGGCCCTGGCCCTGGGGCCGCGAGGTCCCACCGAGTATCCAGTTCGCGCCTCCCGACCCGCCGCAGCGAGGGCTGGGAGGGAGTGGGTGCCGCGAGAGGGCGGCTCACGCGCGAGAGCGTTCAGCTCGCCACTCAATCGGCGCCGCGGTGGATGTAGCCACGCGCAGCTCAGAGCTTGGGCTGCTCAGGGAGCGCTGTCCGACGTCGCCACGCCGCGGGCGCTCCGGAATCGCAGCGCCCAAGGAGGCAACGATGCTCGTGACCTCCACCGCGAAGTCACCACCGCGCGGAGACCCGAAGACCTCAGTGAAGCCCAGCGCGACGCACCCGCCCACAACCTGCTTGATGTGACTCCAGTGCTGCTGGCTCCCTCCCTTTGCTTCGCTAGGACTCGAAGCAGCGGAGGCAGCCACCAAGCTGGGGCGCTCGCCCGGGTGGGCAAGTTTGGCCGACCCCCGCTGAGGAGCGGTCCGACTGGTCCGCCGCCACCAAGCTCGCACCGGACAGGGAGCGCTTGCCCACAGCGCTCACCCCCTCCAGCAGCGGAGATGTGGAGAGGCCTGGGGGAGGCGGTGTCGGGACCTGACTAGCCCTGAAATGCTCGGCGCTGCTGGCGCGAAATGGGAAGCAAAGTGCTTGGGGGACTAAGTGCGGCCTCAGAGATACCCGGAAAGCGGCTGCCAAGGCCGAGGTGCAGCGCAGACGCGACCGAGTAGGAAGTGTTGGCTGTGCGAGCCCCTGCGGTCGCCTTCCAAGCGAGGGGCTAAGGGAACAGTTCGATAGCTCGCTCGGACGAGTCGGGGCCCCTTGGAGCCGCGTCATTCGCTTTGCTCGCCCGGCACAGGCCAGAGGAAAGTTCCCTTGGCCCCCCGCAACACCTCCCAGCTGCTGCGCCTCCCTGCTTTAGGCTCTGCGAGTGCCCACTTCAGTCGGGAGAGGCGCTCCGGCCGCCGCACCTGGTCGTCCCTCCCCTATCCCCGCCGTGAGGCGCCCTCCCCCGCCCTCCGCTCCCCTCCCCCAAACCACAACCCGAGCTCGCTCCTGCGCGCGCGCTCTCCCGGGCCCTAGTGAATAGTCCTCGCGCGAACGGGACACGGTGGTGGATGCAATTCCGCTCGCCTACCGCCGCCAGGAGCTCCCTGGCGCCGCAGGCAGCGTCCTCCTCCGAAGCAGCTGCGCCTGCACCTGGGCAGCCTGGACCTTCGTGCCCTGCCCTCGGGGCCTCGCGCGGGGGGCGCCCCGGGACACCCCCTGCGGGTCGGGTGGAGGAGGAAGAGGAGGAGGAAGAAGACGTGGACCAGGTTCCCCTGCCCTACACAAAACACCTGGCTGCGCTGCCGTCACTTCTCTTTAAGGGGGAAGAGAAGAGAGCCGGCGAGAGCCATGGGGGGCTGCGAAGTCCGGGAATTTCTTTTGCAATTTGGTTTCTTCTTGCCTCTGCTGACAGCTTGGCCCGGCGACTGCAGTCACGTCTCCAACAACCAAGGTAAGGGACGGGGTGGAGAAGCGGGAGGGGGCGGGAGGAGGCGGGTGCTCTGAGGACTGATGCTCTGAGAACCGGTGCATTGGTCGCCTGCAGGTAACTTCGTCCTGGGGTAGGCTTTTCCGGGCTTCGCCCCACGAGGGGTTCCAGGGTGTCTCCTTCACCAGAGGAACCTGTCCACGTTGACAGTAGCCGGCGATCTCACCAGCTGAGGTCCTTACTGCTTCCGAAGGTCTTTAAGGGATGCGTGAACATCAGCAGCATTTGAGTCCCACCGCTGGCGGCCGCGGGACCGCTCTTCGCTGCGCTGCCTCCCCAGGAGGCCAGTCTCCGTGGCACAGGCTAACTGGAGACTTCTGGTTCTTGGCCGCCGTTCCTAGCGCGGTAATGTGTGTGTTGGGTCTCCCACACGCCTCAGGAACGCAGATCGCTCCCGCTCTACCATGTGGCCAGATGCCAGCCTTTGCCTTCTCCGGTAACTGTCGCCCTTGCCCCATTCAGACCGAACGTACACTTGTTAGAAATTATTCCTAGACTAGATGCCCACAGATCTGTGTTTGTGGTTTCTCTTTCTTGTGGGCACAAGGAGATACCCTTAAGTGTGAATGGTGAATATCCTAGTTGTTACTATTCCTAAAGTCCAGTCTTTGGCAGATTTTTTTTTTTTTTTTTTTTTTTTTTAAGGAAGACTGTTTTTGTAGGTAAAGTGGTAAAATGAATGTGAATAGTGTGCGAAAAGTGAAATCAGGTTTACCAAATGGAATGCACTTAGAATTTTTAAACATTTTCTTTCTTTCTGTTCAAACAATATGAGACATATCTCAGTGGATTTTTGCTATGATTATTTAAAGATCTATGAAAAAATATAATCAGCACCGTCTAAATCCTCTTAAACTAAGCAGCGAACAACCATAAAAGTTTTCTAGCATGTACCTGGCTGAATGCTCTCACTGGCAATGTGATGACCACCGATATGTCACCTGTTATGTCACACTTTTCTAAAGACTTCAATTATAGTTACTATTTAACATATAAGTCTTCGAAATAATTTCCAGATATAAAAATGCAGATCACATGATACAAAAGTGTGCATTTTTTTGTGAGGGTGCATTTTTGTGTGTGTGTGTGAGAGAGAAGGCAAGTAAAAACAGCCGTCTTTTTTGTCATTATGACCATTTAATTTTATTTAAAAATACATCATTCAGAATCAATAATTAAGCTCCCATTTAAACAGTTGGTACTTTTGGCATGTTTCCCTAATTATTTGGGTTTTTTTTTTTGTTTTGTTTTTTAACTGCCAGATTTCATTCACAAATGCATATGTAAATTTGGAAATCATACCTACCCGTAATGCCTTTGAAGATGTATCACATAAGTGCCCCTTATAGTGCCATCTCTCTTACGGCCTATGGCAATGGACACCTTCACACAAATCCCTCATTTGTTTTTAAGGGCTGTTGGCGTTAAATATTGAAGAGGTAGTTAACTTAATATACCTCTGTGAAAATAGAAGATTGTTAAAAATGACATGTAATTATTTACTTGGTGTTTTTACATGGTGAGGAGAGAAAAATAATTTTTAATAATTGGAAAGTCAGATATTTATTTTGCACTTTATCTTAGTATCTGGGATTGCTAAAGAGATATATACTTTGAGAGTAAAGTTTACGGGATGTATTTGACAGTTTCCATGCAATAGTTTCCCTCAGTCAACATTAATTTATTCACTTAAGTGCCTCTGAGACACCAGTAACCACCCTAGACTCTGAGGATACTAACATTAAATAAAACACATATTTGAACCTGCAAATGACTGAAGTTTCATTCTACCAAAATCTGTCAAGTGTTGAAGTATGGCATTTCAGATATTCATATTAAATTTAAGGGCCTAGAAGAGTTAGTTACTTGTTAATCTGTTGCAGTAATTTTTATTTATCTATTTTTATGCCTTTCCCATACTTTTAAAGGACATTTTACTTAAAATATTTACCAATTGTATATAATTTGTGGGTGTTTCATCAATTAGCTTAATTTAATTTTAGTGAATAAGTATTATTCAGTTTACCCATCTGTTAAATAAGATAATTAAAGATAGTCTACTAAAAGTCTGAATTTGAATTAATATACTAAAAATGCAGGCTATGTATAAGGTTACACTTGGATAAGATATTACCTAAAGGCTAAGTTGGGTAAAATTTAGAGGAGTTCTTCAAAAGAAAATTATAGAGAAAATGTGCTCAGATTTTTTTTTTATCTGACATAAATGATTGCTTATAAAATGCTTTTCACAGCCTAAATCACAGTGATTAGAAAATATGCCTTATAATACTTTGGGTTAACTTTCAAATACTGAAATTATCATACTAATGGTTAATAAAATTATCATACTAATAGTTAACTAAATCTCAAACTTCAAAATATTATTCTTATGAACATTTTGGGGATATTTTCTTAATTTGTAGCTTCATCAATAGATAACATGAATCAAAATATATCTTACCAATTTTTAATCATTGAAAACATGGGGCTTTACAGAATTATAGTATGTGTATAATATAGAAAGATTAATGTAAAACATAAATTAGATTTCTAACACACATAATAAATATCAGTGATATGATTAATATTTAATTTGAAGGAAATGGGGTTCATTTTCTTAGGAACTTCTCATCTTAAGAGCTATTGGAATTCATGTATTACTTTTAACATTTGTTATTTTATGGAGTGTTGTATTTTATTTTTATATTACTTGCCTTCTGATTAAGGATATTCACACAGTAAAAAATTTTAAGTTATTTATCTATTTTTTACCAAATTAATAAAATCCTCCATGGTTGAAATGAATGCATTTACCTTCCTACCCCCTCCTAGTTTTCCATATTTAGGCTGAGTAAAATAATGATAATGACAAAAAAGTGAACTGCCTCATTTTTAACATGGTGTTTAACATGGTGCTAAGAGTAACTTCACTATAGAAAGCCATCTTTTCTCTTGTCTTTTAATTGGCTGTGAAACTGCGCATTATAAAGACAAAATAAATCAATTTGACTCTTCCTATTACCCTACCTCCTTGAATTGATCAGAAAGTAGAGTTGCTTCCGATATCACTTCATCTGTTTAATAAGTTAAAACATGATTTATATTCATATTTCTCTTTATCCATTAATTTTCCCTGTATTTAAGACCACAATATTTATTAATTGTTGGAATTTTTTATTTAAAAATAACAGATTTTTGCCCTCCCCCCCTCTCTCTATATGTGTGTGTATATATATATACGCATAATACACACACACACACACACACACACACACCATATTTCCCCAAAAATAAGATCTAACTGGAAAATAAGCCCCAGCATGATTTTTCAGGGTGACATCCCCTGAACATATGCCCTAATGCATCTTTTGGAGCAAAAATTAATATAAGACCTGGTCTTATTTTTGGGAAACACAGTATATACTTTTATCTCTGAACTGACACTTAGGTGAATATAAAACACAATCTTGTTTCATATGTAAGTAACTGTATATATCAGTTATAGTGGTTAGTAGCCACCAGGGGTCCATTTATTCAAAGATTACTCTGCTTTAGCAAATAGTACTGTATAGCCTAAAAAAGTTGATACATCTCTCAGAGTGTGGCTCATGTTTCCAAATATCATCAGATACTCAAATAATTCATTAAATCATAAATGTGCCTTGGATACAGGAATCTAGAGAGCTCATTTTACTATCAAGATTTTGTAAATTGATCATTTTTTTTCTCTTATTTTTTCCCAGGGAATTCAGTGACAAATTAAATAAATAAGCAAAACAAAACTTGTTACTTTCATTGAATTTATTAATTATGCTGAGATGAGTATAAAGTCCACTGAGTTGTATGTAAATACAGGTGAACATACTTGAGCAGAAAAATATCTGCTTGATAAAATTCATAGCCTAAAATTAGTTGCCATAAGCATTATTCACAAACTGTAAAATTGAATATTGTTTTTATATTTATAGAGAGGGAGGAATTGATTTTCTTTAGAAAGTTCAAGAGTTAACTTTACTGAAAATATTAAAAAAATTGTTAAATAACGAAAACTGGATGATTTACAAACAGTATCTTTAAAAGACTTTTCACTTCTATAACATTAATTTTCAGGGATAAACTATTCATAGTTCTAAAGGTATAGGAGATTGTAATCACATACCTTCTTGTTAACCATAAGTATAAAAACAACCTAGGATGTAATTTTATTATACACTAACAAATTGACATGTCATTGAATAGTTAGTTACAATTGGTATTTGCAGTAGAAACATAAAATGTCATGATATACATTGATCATCTAAGTTTGATCTTGATTTAGGGTAAGACTATGTCTACAAACATTTTCTTGCACAAAAATTATAGTGTTCTTTAAGGATCTCTTCTTCAAAGTAGAAGTAACATGAATAAAGCATTTTTTTTAAATTAAAGTTTATTGGGGTGACAGTGGTTAGTAAAGTTTCATAGGTTTCAAGTGTACAATTCTGTAATACATCATCTATATATCACATTGTATGTTCACCACACATTATTTGGACTTTCCTAAAAGGAAAAATGTATATCTAATGATAAAAGACAAAATTAATGGTTAGATTACATCCTTTTGCTTTTTTTTTCATGTTTTCAAACTTTCCTGTAAGGAATTTGTATTGCTTTTTTTCTTACAAAATTAAATATTAAGAAAAATATTAGAGTAGAAATCCTTTTGTTTCTTCACTAATCATGCTAATGTAAACTACGAAAGTGCAAAAGGCTTCATAGATTTCTTGTATTTCATTCTATCTATCCTCTTTCCCTCTCACAGGCACCATATCTCAATCACACTCTTTCTCTTTCTCTTTTTACACACACGAGTACTTCTGACTATACTCTGTTTGTCCCAAATGGTGAAATAATAGATTCTATTTTACCCTGTACATCAACAAAACCCCTACAGTAATAGAAGTTTCTTTGTTGTGTTCTTGACTCAACATCTTGGAAGTATAAATATAGTGGAGATCAATACATATAGTTAAGTAATCGAAAACATTTGACTCTAAGGTACACTGTCAATCATGTAATCAAACTAAATTTACACAGAAGGATTAAATTGTTATACATCTAAAGTAGTATCCTTTTTAAAATAAAAATTGCATTAAGATGTGCAACATATTTTGATATACTGCATCTACAGCATTCTGATCAACTTTTTCATTACATTGACATTATTTCTTTTAAGAATAGAAATTATATAGCGTCTGCTTTTGTCTTATATTGAGTATTGTTTTCTAGAATTTAATATTTAGATGATGGAGAAATAAGGTTAAGTAAGGCAGACATTGTGTATGCCCTCATAGAATTTATTTCTAGTAGGGGAGACTGACAAAAATGTTAGGTAAAATAAATGATAAAAGATTTTACAAATGTTATGGAGGAAACAATAAATGCATTGAGCTAGAGAATAACAGGAGGGATCTGCTATTTTCAATGTGGGGAATACCTATCTGGGGAGTGACATTTAAACCATGTTCTCAGGGAAGAGAAAGAGCTAATTGTGCAAAGTAAGACAAAGTGTATTTTAGGTAGAGAGAACTGCCTGGGCACTGACTTTGAAGGGCAAAGCGTTTGATTCATTTGAAGAACTGAATCCAGTGTAACTGGAACTTACTGAGCAAAGAAGAGAGTAGAGCAATGGCAATACAAGGTGTGAAAGATAGCCAGGAGCCAGATTCTACACAGAAGAAAAAGAGCCAAGGTAAGGAGTTGTGTTTTAAAATTATTCTAGATAAAATTGGAAGCTGTTGAGAGATTTTAACCAATTTTTATTTTAATAGCACTGTAGCTAGTGAGCAGAGAGATTAGAAGATGGCAAGAGGAGAATTAGGAGTCTGTTGGAATTGTCCTGGGGAGAGGTTATGGTAGCCTGGCCTAGCGTAGTGGAGGTGTAGAGAAGAAGATGGATTTGAGATACATTTTAGAGGTCAAATTTATGGGACCATCTTATTCTTACAGAGAAATAAATGTAGATATCAAACATTTAAATCATTTTTTTCCCAAGGAACCCAAATTTTCCATTACTCCTAGTAATAATAACCTTGCTATATAATTATTGGTAATAGAAAGGGATAGAAGGGATGGGGTGAGTTGCCTGTTTTCTACTTTATTGAGCTCAAACTGATTTAAAATATCTTCATAGTACAGTACTGCTATTTCAAACTGTTGTACATAATGTACACTCAGATCAACAAATGCAATTTCTTAATGCATTTCTGACTTGAAATCTCACCATTTCAGGGTGAATAATGGTACAGGAGGGTGAGGACATCTTCACAAAGTGATATGGTAAATCCAACAGAGTCAAGTTTATAGCTAATAAAGAGCAATATTTGGAAGTTTGGCTTATGCACCAGTTTTATTCATCTTTGTTATAGTCAGGTTACTGTTATTGAAAACCAAAAAATCTGGGTCATAATAGGTATAAAATAGGTCTGTTTTCAGATATTTCCCATGAGTCTTCTTTTCTTTTTGCATTTGTTTAAATGAAAAGAAACAAAGGTTCAGAAAGCTTATAAGAGACTAGAGTTTCCAAATTCCCGACATTTTGGAACCTTCAGGAATCGAGAATGGGAAATCATATTTACTGAGAATTCTCAAGAATTCCCTAAATAATCTTTTTATTTAATTTTCATTGATCATCTGTAATAATGGCTGTAACAGTAAATGTTAATAAACAGAAAAGCCATAGAGAAGTTGGGGCAACCAAAGTTCATGGCCCCAGGTGCAGTCTTTCAGAGGTTTTGAGACACTCCTATATGTAAAAGGTCGACACAAAACTTGAGTAAATCAATTTCCTAAATGGAAGTCAACCAGAATTTCATGACTAGTGCATCTCTTGCCCTGAGCGCTAAACAGGGGTCATTATGGTATCATTTTGTCTAGGTTTCTGTTATATTTCAGGTTTTCTCAAAATATAAACAATGTAATTAATACAGACTTTGTTTAACCAAACCTTATAGTATACAATGAGTTTTTACATGTATTGCACATTGTATTACATTCCCTATCACATTTAAATATTTTATTTATTAAATTAAACATTAATAGAAAACAAAAGCAAATATTATTCATCTGAAAATTTAAAAAGTACTTGAAATAGTTTTTATTTGTCATTTTTAAAATGAAACTTTAAGAAACATAGAGCATTAATTACCCTATCAGACAATCGTGATCTTCGCTTTGTAACAAATATACTTGATGTGGAAAAATTTCTTTCATATTCTGTAGACGTTGGTTCAATTGTTATGAGTGCATCTAAAGGCATCTTCAAGTTGGGAGTGAGAGAATGCGTTTCTTATAAGCTCATTTCCTTCCTTAGAGAAGCAAATATTTTGTCTGCATGCATAGGGCTAGGTTGTGATGTCAAAATTTGTATTGCTTTAGTCAATTCACACTTCAGACCAGATTCTGATTTAATGTCAGAACTCGCCGTAAGGACATCCTTTATTTCTTCTCTTGGAACTTCTTCTGCTGTAAATGTTCCTTTAAAAAGTCTTTCCATTAATGACTTCGCCAATCCTGCAATTTCATTCTTACTTGACAAGGCAAAAAAATTCATCCTCTTCCATCTCACGTAGACAACTAACATTGCTCAAGTACTTTGTGAGAGATACAAGATTTCTATTTCTACGTTTAACTAACTCAAATTTTATTTCTTTTAAAAGCATTAAGAAAAATTTAAGAAAGACCCATATTGTGCAGTGAATATTTATAACTAAAAAGTGCCACAAAACATTATGATATGAGATTGGAAATTATTGTAACATTGGAATAAAATATTAGCAGTGTAAGTTGTTTTAAATAGACTGACTTACCCACAGCAGCTGAGAGAGCCAAGAACACTCACATCACAATCGTCAGCCGAAAACACTGTTCGAATGTGGTTGGTAGTATCGGCCATCACTTTGTGGAAATGATTCATCATGGAAAACAGAAAACAGTTTGTATTTACACAGCGTAGTATTTATTTTCACAACCCAGGATTTGACTATGTCATATGAAGGTAAACTACTTTTGGTTTCCTTAGTTAGTTCACCTGAAGATGACTTTGTAGTCAAATCCTGGGTTGTGAAAATAAATATTTCTCTGTGTAAATACAAACTGTTTTCTGTTCTCCATGATCAAATGTGCTCGATTTACAAGGGCTAAAATTAGCTGGTCATATGATATCTGATTCTGGTGTTGCATGTGCATGTCTGGCGGCGTATAACATTGTAACACAGTATAACTTTAGATAGCGATAAATAGAAAAAATGTTTCGGGATTCGGGAACGGGAAAACAAAAAAAGATTCCCAAGAATGGGTGGGAAGGAATTCCTGCCCAGAAACCCTATAAGAGACCCATAAAGTTAGATTTTAGGATATATGGTATTTTTGGTGGCAAGGACGGGGGAAGAAACTGTTAGGTTTTCCAATGAACAGCAGAAAATGGCATGTAATTTTTAAAAAAATTTCCCTGACCAGTTAATTATCCCTTAATTTGAGTTGCCTTTTAATAATTTTATATGAATACATTTATTAAATATATAGAAACAAAGTCTTAACTTAAGCAACAGTCCTATATACTTAGTGTATATTTAGAAAATTCATACTCTGAGATGCTTCATTTAAACATTTCCAAATATTCTTAAATATATATTCAAACATAGTAAATCTTACAATTTACTTGAGTGCTTAGAATGTTCTGGAAAATAATATTTTTATGGTTATTCCTTTCAGTAAACATTATGACTTCTTATGAGATACATAATTTCAGTTTTCAATGATTAATATTCTAAAACTGAGTTAAACCGTTCATTTTTAAAAAAGATTTTTATTGAAGTCCTACTATTTGATAGGAAGTGTACTTACCTTATGTAAGGGTTCAAGGAGAACTTTTCCTTCCAGAATATATGACTTAGTGAAGAGTTTCCAGCCTTTTTCCAGATCTGGCAAGAAAACTTCATTTTCTTAAAATTAGATCCAAAATCAATGAGAAAACCTTAAAAACACATTTGTTAAATATGATAACATGTAACAGTACTGAGGATCAACCGTCATAATATAAAATATTTCTGTACCATTTGTTCGAAAATAATGTCTATTCATTATATTCTATTACAAATTTATTAGGTTGGTGCAAAAGTTAATTGCGGTTTTTGCAATTATTTTTAACTTTCTAAACTGCAATTACTTTTGCACCAACCTAATAAGTTCCTCAACATTAAGCATATTAAGCATCTTATTTGTGTCAGGCATTTGCTAGGTGCTTAGGCTATAATAGTGAATTAAACTATAGAGAGGCCAATAAATGTTATTCAAAAAATTATCTCAGACAACTGAAGTTTATTTTTACATATGATGCAGTAGCTAAGTAGCTATAAACATACTAAAATGAAAGAAAAGTAAGGATGGGAATAAAACCTGAATTATGGTACTATTTTTTAAATGAATCTGTTTGGTTAAGGCATTTTTCTTGTTATATATAACAATACTCTTTCTTAGATCCTTTAATCTCTGCATTATAGAAGTGTTCATTGATGACAAACAATCTTAACTAAAATTTTTTAAAAAGAAAATACTGAAAATTTTGTTCCATTCTCCCTCTGGATTTAAAGTATACTCAGATAATATTTATCTTGTGACTGCAAGTGAAAATCATTAGTAGTCGCCATTAAGTGTTACAGGAAATAGCTGAACAAAGTAGTAGCTAGCATTGCACAAAATCATAAGAGTTGTATCAGTTTCTAATACTTTGATCTGCTTGTCAACAATTAGTATAATTCCTGAACAAAAAAAAAATTAACAGTGTAATAGCCAGGAAAATTTTAGAATAGTAGAACTTTTAATGAGGAAAGTTCACTGTTACCTTGGCTATTTTATATGCTCAATTTAATGAGGGAGCAGTCAGAAAGAGATCTCAACTTTTATCTGAAAATGTAACACAAAATTTCAGAATTATATATTGTTGGATTAGCATATTGCTAGCCTGGTTTAAAATAAGTAAAAATTAACATACTCCCATTTTGCTGTTATTTTCATGATGTTATATTAGAGTGAAAAGGTACCAATAGTGCAATAACTTACTGTCTTAATAATGTTATAGTATAATAACTTCATTTTATAGATTAGAAAAAACTGTAGTTCACTCAGGTTATCAAAATGACAGTTTGTTGTTTTGTTTAATAAAACTTACATATACGAGCCATTGTAATATCCACTAGTTTATAACCAGAAATCTATATATGTATGCGTTGTATTTTAGATTATTCAATATCCCCATTACCCAGTAAAACAGAATTAAAATTTAATAATTTATTGTAAAGGTTAGTATTCTAAAGGTTTAACACGCTTTTTAAAATCAGATTAAACCCTTAAAGTCAGATTAAATTGTTAGCTTGTTTTGATTATAAAGTTTTTTTTAATTGCAGTGTAACTATAGTTACCTTTAGATTTTTTTTGTTCATTTTTATTACTTAGATATACACACTTACACTCTCAATTTATATGGTTTATTCATATACATTTTCCTAGAATTCTCAAACTATTTTGACAATAAATGTATATTCATCCAATTTTTAAGTGAAATATGTAAATACTATTAAGTTTTTTACTGTGCTAGGCATAGGAAATACATAGGATAGGTCACGGCACAGAATTTCTAATAGCTTCAGATTTAACTAATGCGGCTACTTATATGTCAGTGAATAATTAAAACACTAATTTATATATCAAAATAATATGGATTTAGCTGTTCCATAGATAAGTTCACATCCGTGAAATATTGCTTACAGAGATTAAAAGAGAAAAGTATTATTCTCAAGAATCTATGAATTGATATGTGAAGATACTGAGAATAAATATTCATTCAATATACTGGCCATGACCGTGACTGCTAGAAATGAAATAAGATGTACCCACCCCAGCCCACCCCTGACTTTAGGACAGCGTTATGAAATAGAGGAAATACCTGACAGTTAAATACTAACAATATAACAAAAATAAAATGAAGAGAAATTATAGAAAATTTCACAAACAAATAAGAATCTTGAGTTATACATGGGAAATTAAAATGAGTCTCACATTTATCATAATCCATCATCATGAATAAATGAAAATAATAAGAGAGTTCAAATGAATGATTCTTGCAGAGACCTCAGTTTTTAAGTCAGTTTTAATTAGTTACTCTGTACTTAAAGATTAAAACTTATTCTGCGTATAAATAAAAAATAACTATCCAAGTGAATAATGTTTTAGATTAGACATAGAACTTTTAAGTAACTGGTATGATTTGGCTTTTTCATTAAACATTTTGTTAAACTTTTAAAGAAATATTTAATGATGGTGGCTGCTTTTAAAAATATATTAACAAAAAATCTAAATTTTAATGGATTATATGTGGTTTTATCTGCTAATTATTTTACCTTTAGATGAAGGTAAAATTGGCAATACCTCTATGGTTTATATTATATGTAACTTAAAAAATAAAAATGTTTCTATAATTTCTTGCCATCGTCTACCATGTTAATCTCTTGTTTATTGTTATTATCTTGCATAAACTTATTAAATATTCATTTTTAGCAGTGTTTTATAACTTTGAAATTGCTGGTACTCTTTCATCTTTTTCTCAAGAAATTAGGTATTACTGTTTGCTAGATCCTGTATTTTATATATTTGAGAAATGTGCACATAAAGATAGAAATTGCTGACAGAACTTGATATTTTTCAACAGAGAAAAATCAGTAGCAGATTGTCCATCATTAGCTGTTGACATTTAAATTTGTACATTTACAATGTCAAAAAGCACTGAAAACTATCAATTTAGTTTCTAAATTACAGCGATATTCTTAGTTTCAAGTCTATCATTTTATGGTCCTCATCCTTCTCTCAGTATAAAGATATATTTTAAAAAATTAATTGAAATAATTACAGATCTTCTGATAAACTGGACTTTAAATGATTGATTAATTGAAAACATTACAGATCTGTCAATAAACCTAATGGATTGCTCATATCTTTGCCTGCATCTAGGTTTTTTGTTGTTATTGTTACGATACCCTAGGTCAGGCATTGTTTCTAATTCATGGAAATAAATATCTTTATGAGATATGAATGTATTAATATATTTCTCCTTTTTAAATTATGACACAATACCTAGAATATGGTTGTTTATTGCTATGACATAAAAATTATATTAATTCTCTGCCAGACTGTATTATTATAAGTCTTTAAAGTATTTTCTCCCACAGAGATGATTTACCTTGGCTGTCAGATTCTGACTTGTTGCCAGACCTTACTAGACTGATATTTTCTTAGGTTTTATTTTAATTTTAAAAAGTTATGAGTTTATTTAACCCCCCACCTCACCCCCTACCCCTCCCACACAACACTTATGATATGGATCCCACTCTACTAATACACCACTAGCTTGATTGGAAGTTCTGCTCCTGATGTGGCACCAAACATAGGAAGCTATATGGTACCTATAAAACTAAGGGGAAAAAAACACACTAATGTCCTCTCTAATATATTTGTCACTGATATATTTATTGTCTAGTTCTAAGATTATCCAGTTCATTGCAGTTGCTTTCAACTTCTGATTTAAAAATTTGCACTTAATTCTATTCTAGTGCAAAAGTAGGGAATATTTCATGTGAATTGGCTATTTTAAATTCATATCCTTTAGCTATTCTTAGATTGTAATGATTGTGTTTTTTACTTTTCTCGTATCTGAGTTCTTTATATACTGCTTACATATGTCATGTTAATCCCAAGTATTTCCTCCAAGTTGTCTTTAATATGTTTATTACTGTTTGGATATCAAGATTAGCTTCAGCTTCCAAATTTTCCCACTCATCATTTATTTCCCCTCTTAAGATTTGCTGCTGAAGACTTATGTACACATTCATCAATAGGCAGTTGGGAAATAAAACACCCCCAATGACTCTAATACTACTTTATATTCCAATAATAAGCTCCTTAGCAAAAGGTCAGTTGTGGAATTACAATGAATGGAGCTTAATCTGAAGTGGCATTTCATACCTTCCAATTTACATTTATATCATCCAATCACTTGCCTAATATCTATATGAACAAGAATGGCTGATACCATCTACAGCTTGTAGATGGAAGAGATGAGGAGGGAAAAATAGGCTCCATCATAGGAACATTTACTCTATGGAAAGAGGCCATCACAAAAGCATGTGTCTGTGGATTTATTGCAGGTGGGACATTGTCTTGAATCCTCACACACATATACATCTTCTACTAACGTCTAGCTCTGAAAAAATTATCTTTGGGTGGCAAAAGCTAGAAAGCAGTTGAAAGGAATTTAAGGATTTGGGTAAGAACTAAGGCTGAATCTCAGCTGAGAGCAAGGAAGATTCCTTTTCTCATTTCTCAACACTTAATGTTTTTGGAGAACTTAAAATTTTATAGAATGATGTCTATTGATCTTTTTCTCAGTTAATTTTCAGAGCTTTTTTATATGTAGAAAATCTTTGCACATCCTGTTTCCTAGATTTGTTATGACTTCAGATTAATATATCATGCTTCTGAGGATACTATGACAACAATTATTTCTTTTGAAGATGTAAAATATTCTAGAAAGACATTAAGCAAAATGTTGAAAAATATTCATACAGTTGAATCCATTAATTCCACTTTCATGAATTTAAATTCTAGGGAAATAAAGACAAGCCAAGATTTATATATAGGGATTTTCATCTCAGCTTTATTTTTAAAACTGAAGAATTGGGATCAAAGTAAATGCCCCCAAAGAGATCTTTTTAGAGAGAGAACTTCTTTTATTTGGAAAATTTTCTTGAATGAGTGCATGTGGCATCAATAGGAGTCCCAAATTCCTCTGTTGTTAGACACTGGGAAAACTTGTTTTGCTGCTGAGAGAGAACATAAGTGAGATGAGAGGAGAACCAGGAACGAGGCTTGCAAGAGGAACAGTCTGATGGAGATTCTGGGATTGTTTTAGAGCAGCCAAGAGGACACTTTAGAAATGATGACTGTTGTTCTATTTTGAGTTGTTTGTATGACTGAGATGTTAACTCCTCCCTCCCCCACTGTCACCTGAAAAGTTTATCCAAGTATGTCATTCTCCAGAAAAATAAGAAGATAGAAAACAGAAGTAAAAATTCTTCGAGGAAAGAAAACCAGTTAGACCACCCCTTCCCCCACAAAAAATTTCCAAAGATATCAGTTTAGCTATTAAGTGGGGTTCTCCCGAGACTTTGCCCTATCATCATAGACTGTTCAGGGCATCAGCTAGGTCAGAAATTCTGTTGTCATCTGGTCCTAAAATGAGTTCCCAATTCCTTCAGAAGAGGTAACATGGATCTACCGAAAATGACAATATTCCTACACAAAATTTCTGGAGGACAAAGAATTGAAAAGGAAAAAAAAAAAGAAGCATAGTCACCTATGTGTGTTCTTTCTCTTTCTCTCTCTTATCAGGAAAACACAGGTCAAATGTATAGGTGAATTTTAGAGAAGCAAAAGGGAAATTGGTAACTTTAACAATATGGCATCCTATTACATATGCTTTAAACACACTAGCTTCACTTTCATTTATATGAATGCATAAAAAGGCTTGGCCAGCTTTGCTTCTGAAAATGAGCCCTGAAATCGGGTTTGGCCATAGTTTCCAGTCAAAGTGAAAATGGGGAATATCTTAGCAAAAGTGAAAGAGTAGGGCTCTGTCTACCTTCATCTCCTTTTTCATGGATGATAAACATGATCTTATTCCCCCAAACCTCTATATCTCTATCATACTGAGCTTTTCCAAAACACTTTGCAGTGACAGCCCCCAGACCTTTACTCTCTTTGCTGCCTGATATCCAGCTAAGAGCTGATTTTACATCCTGATTTTCAGCAACCAGAGCATTAATTTTTATCATATATCACTCGCAGATCAATCTGTAGTAAGGGTATATTTTGAATGACAGCATTTTCAAATTTGGAGGCATTTTAAAAATAGTGACTTATACAAACTGGTTGGGGTTGCCAGGGTCAGGAAATAGATCTCTATATCATCTCATAAACAAAGCTTCAGACTCAGATTATATTTAGGGGCTGTATTTTAGAGTTTCGAAGTTACCTTAGCCCATTTCGGTAATGGTTGTAAAAGAAAGCACACTGCAATACAGACCACTTTATTTTAGGCTCATATGTACCTGTAATCTGTTTATTAAGGATACTTTTGCTTTAAAGTTTTAAAAGTTCCTTACTGTAAAAATTTGTGAGAGGGAATGGGATGATTGCTTTCACTTTTGACAAACTAGCTCACATAGTCCAGAGAGGAAGCAACACAGTTAAATACAGTCATCTCCTTTGAGTCCAGGCAGTTTGTTTCTTGTCAGTAATCTGTGCTGTCAACCATTGTATGATGCTCTTTTCCCAATTAAATTGTATTAGAAATAGCTGAATTAGAAAGAGTCTCTACTCTTTAGAAGCACTCAAAGGAAAAGAGTTGTGGTCATTTGCTTCCTCTCCTGTTCTTGGAAACTACTGATAATTTTTAAACATTTTGGCATTTAACAATGTGTATTTCTTCCTAAAACTAAATATATGGCAATCAGTGGCAGTATAAAAGCTATCATACAATTTCATGGGGAAATACTCAGAGAGGTAGCATCTGCTTCCTGTTCCCTTTTTCTCTTCAACATTCTGATTTGATGATTGAAGCTCTGTATGAAATACTTATAACTGTAATACATAGGAGATTGAATATATTTGAAATAAATTTTGTATGTTAAGTGCGCATTGTTGAACTCAGTTCAAAATTTTTAAAAAATAGCTTACTTAGCTATTACTATAACTCAATACATTTTAGCAGTTATTTCCCCTCTGAGCTAATACTATCTGTCTACACACACACACACACACACACACACACACACACACACACACACAAAATCTGAAACACTATACTAATTGCTCTGTAAAGGAGTTTTTTTTTTTCACTAGTGTGCAGTGGTTCACATAATTTTAAGTATCTCGTTTCAGCGCTATAATTAAAAGAACTGAAAAATTAAAATGTGTGTACGTTTTTCTTTTCTACTGTATTCCAAGTCATATTACATTAAGTATTCCAAATATAACTTGTTTGAGCCTGTAGTTATTAGGAAAATCAGTTCTAATTTAAGTTCAAAATGAATGGATAGCATCTTTGTGCTTAAACAGGAAAAACTTCAACATGGTTACACTCAGCAGTCTTTCCCTTAAATGCATACAGAAAAATGTATTGCATCTCCAGTTGATAGAGGACTTGACATACTAGGAAAAAACAGAGGGGAAAAAATGCTTTTCAACTGCATATATTAATTTAATTTTATCACTGTATCTTTTCTTATGCCACTTCTGTAAGGTAAGTAAGCAGCATAAATTACTGCACTTATTTTACTAATGGAATTTATATGACGTTAAGTTACTTGGAAAAGCTGATAGGACAAATTAATAAGCATCAAGAAAAAAGAAAGCAGGTCTTAAGCCTGTTAGGTCAGTGTATTTTCTAAAGGGGAAAGATAATTTCAAGTAACTCCTAGATTATTAAAAATTTAAAGATACTAAATTTAAATAGTTTCCTCTATATTAATATCTTAAAACTTTCAAAAACACTGAGCGTATATCCCTTATAAATAATGGTAATGTTTTAAAATACAGAAGAATTATTTGGAAAAAATCTTTGTAAAGAAGAACTTCTTTCCTGTACTATACAAGTTTATTTTATTAGAAGTTAATACTTATAATTTTAAGTAATAATGCCATTTTTTACATTTTTTATTAGTTTTGGGTATACAAAACAATGCAATAGTTAGACATTTCACCCCTCACTACATTCTTTATATATAATTTTTGAGATTACAAGGCCCTTTATTATGTGCTTTTGCTACTCTGTTTGTTACCTGTTTGTGGACTAAATTATCTGGTATGTTTAAACTGTTAGACACTGCATATGCACTCTTATTTTTCTTTCAGTTGTTGAAATTCAGTAATATTTTACATTAGTTTCAGGTATATTAGTTTCAGGCATAGTGTTTAGACATTTATATAATTTATGAAGTGATCCCCAATTAATCCAGTACCCACCTGGCATTATACCTAGTTATTTCAATATTATTTACTATATTCCCTGTGCTGTACTTTACGTCTCCATGAGTATTTTGTAACTACCAATTTGTACTTAATCCATTTACCTTTTTCATCGAGGCCATCCAACACCCCTCTCAGCTGGCAACCATCAAAGTGTTCTCTGTGTCTATGAGTCTGTTTCTGTTTTGTTTTTAATTTTGTCCCTTGGGTTCCACATATAAGTGAGATCTTATGGTATTTGTCTCTATCTGTCTGACTTATTTCATTTAGCATAATAAATACCCTCTGGGTGCATCCACGTTGTCTCAAATGATAAGAGTTTTGTTTTCTTCTTGTGGTATAGTGATTCCATTCTATATATGTATCACATCTTTATCCAATGATCTATTGATGGGCATTTCACTTGCTTCCATATCTTGACTATTGTAAATAACGCTGCAGTGAACATAGGGATGCATATATCTTTTTGAATTAGTGTTTTGGATTTCTTTGGATAAATACCCAGGAGTGGAATTGCTGGACATAAGGCAGTTTCATTTTTAATTTTTTGAGGAACCTCCAGTCTGTTTTCATAGTGGCTGCACTGATTGCAGTCCTACCAACAGTGCACGAGGGCTCCCTGTTCTCCACATCTTCTCCAGCACTTGTTTTTTGATTTATTGATGATAACCATTCTGATGGTTGTGAGGTGACATCTCATTGTGGTTTTAATTTGCATTTCTCTGGTGATTAGTGACATTGAGCATCTTTTCATATATCTATTGGCCATATTTATGTCCTCTTTGGAGAAATGTCCATCACGTCCTCTGCCCATTTTTAATTGGATTTGTGTGTGTGTGTGTGTTGAACTGTATGAATTCTTTATAAATTTTGGATATTAAGCCCTTATCAGCTGTATCATTGGTGAATATCTTCTCCCACTCATACCAGTGTGGCTGGAGATGACACTTGATATGATTTAAGTCTTCTGAATTATTGAGACTTGTAGCCTAGCGTGTGGTTTGTGTTGGAAAATGTTTCAAGGGCACTTGAAAGGGATGTATATATTCTGCTTTGGGGTGGAATGCTTTAAAAATATCAACTAAATCCATCTGGTCTAATATGTCATCTAAAGCCACTGTTTTCTTGTTAATTGTCTGTCTGGAAGGTCTGCCTATTGCAGTCAATAAGGTGTTAAAGTCCCTAATATGGCTGTATTACTGCCGATCTCTCCTTTTAAGTCAGTCAATGTTTGCTTTATATAATATATTTATGTGTTCCTACTTTGGGTGCATAGATATTTACTAGGGTTCTATTCCTTTATCATTGGACTCCCTTTATCATTATGAAATGTCCTTCGTCTCTTATTCTGGTCTTTGTTTTAAAGTCTGTTTTGTCTGATGTAAGTATTGCTACCTCAGCTTCTTTTTTTATATCAATATGCATGAAATACTTTTTCCATTCCTTTACTTTTACTCTATATGTGTCCTTCGATCTGAAGTGGGTCTCTTGTACACGGCATATGTATGGGTTTTGTTTTCTCATATATTCAGCTACGCTATGCCTTTTGATTGGAGCATTTAATCTATTTACATTTAAAGTGATTAGTGATAGGTACATAGTTATTGCCATTTTATTATTCATATTCATGTCCCCCCACCCCCTTCTTCTTAAAGAAGTTTCTTCAACATTTTTTGTAATACTGGCTTTGTGGTGATAAATTCATTTAGGGTTTTTTTTTTTTTTTTGGTCTGGGAATCTCTTTATCTCTACTGTAATTTTAAATGGTAGCTTTACTGGGAAGAGTAGGCTGGTTGTAGGTCCTTGCTTTTCATCACTTTGAATATTTCCTGGCAATCCCTTCTGGCCTGCAAAGTGTGTCTGTTGATAAATCATCTAAAAATCTTGTGGGAGCTCCCTTGTAAGGAGTTACTCCCAAGTAACTAGTTGCCTTTCTCTTGCTGCTTTTAGGATTCTGTCTTTGTATTTAATTTTGCCCTTTTAATTGTAATGTGTTTTGGTGTGGGCCTGTTTGGGTTCATCTTATTTTGGATTCTCTGTACTTCCTGAACTTGTATGTCTGTTTCCTTCATCAACTTAGGGAAAGTTTCAGTCATTATTTCTTCCAGTAGGTTCTTGGTCTTTTGCTGTCTCTCCCTTCTCATTCTGTGAATGTGAATGTTGTCATGCTTGATGTTGTTCCACAGGTCCCTTAAACTATCTTCATTTTTTTGTTATTGTTGCTCTTTTTTCTTTTTGTTGTTTCAATTGGGTATTTTTTGCTATGTTGTCTTCTGAATCGCTGATTTCATCCTCTGCTTCATCTAATCTTATGTTGAGTCCTTCTAGTGTAGTCTTCATGTTAGTTATTGTATTTTTTATTTCTGACTTTTTTTTTAATCATTTCTATGTCTTTTTTATGCTTTGTTGAAGTTCTATCTAAACTATCTCTTTGTTGAAGTTCTCACTAAATTCCTTGAGCATCCTTAAAACCAGTTTTTGTGTTTTTTTGTTTTTTTTTTAACTCTGTTTTCTGATAGTTTGCTTTCCTTCATTTCATTTAGCTTTTTCTCTGAAGTTTTCTTCTGTTCTTTCATTTAGGACGAGTTTCTTTGTTTCCTAATTTTGATTACCTCTCTGTGTTCATTTTTATGTATTAGGTAAATCTCTTATGTCTCTCAGTTTTTGCCGGGTGGCCTTATGTAGTAGGTGTCTCCTTGATCACCTGCACAGTATGTTCCAGGTATGTCCCTGTAAGGGTTGTGTGTGCCCTCTTGTTGTAGTTGAGCCTTGATTGCTTTTGGCACATCAGTGAGTGGGATTGAGTCTCAGGCTGCCTGGATGTGAGGATTTGCCACACGCATAGTGTATAAGCTGCTGCCTGGGGTCTAATTCCACAGAGGGGGATTATCCCTAGAGTGCTCATGAGACTGTTGAGACCACCCTCTGGGTATGCCACTTGTGAGGCTAATCAGGTAATGCTCTTTTGTGATCTGAAGGCTGCCTTTGGGTGTTTTGATTCTGGGGCCTCTTAGGAGGGGCTCCGGGGCAGGCCATGGCCAGCTGCGGCCTGTGACCAGCCTGGGGCTATTTGTTAAGCGCTACAAAGCTATGGTTCGTCGTTGCCTTTCTTGGACCTTGAAGTGTATGGTAGAGCACATTTCAGCTTTGCAAAAGGCCCAGAGCACCCCAAGGCCTGATACTACCTGTTGGGTGCACGTAAGCTCAGTTGCTGAAAGAGCTTTGTTTGGTATTGTTTGGTATGCAAGTTGGATGAGGCAGGCCCCAAGTAGTCACCATAGTGGGACAAATGTTCACCAGGTTAATACAGATTCAGGTTTGGTGCCAGTGTTAAGCGTGGGGCCCTTCATAAAATTGTCAGAGCACACTGAAGTCCTCTGACCCCCGAGAGTTGTCCAGGAAAGATTGCAACATGGGTTGGGGCTGGTTGCCCACCATCGAAAGTGCCATAGATAGTGGCATGTAACCCATGGCTGGATGTCTGCTGCTGAAAGAGCCTTCTGTGATGAGCAGTGCAGTGCTGGTTGCCTAGCACTGAAAGTGCCTCTGACTGTACTGTGCAAGTTGGGTGGGGCTGGGTCCCACGAGTCACCAGAGTGATGGTAGTGGAGCTCACCAGGCTGATATGTTTTCAGATTTGGCCTAGGGAGGTAGGGCTCAATATGGGAAGGATAGCACCCACTTATAGGTTATATGGGAGGAGAGCTCAACACAGGGATAATGCAGGCAGTCCTTCTAGCCCTTGCTCTGAAACCACACAACTCAGTCTTTACCTGTATGCCTCTGGCACCCCTCTACTTGCTGTCACTCTGCTGGAGCCTAGGATGAATGCCTGTGAGCACTTAAGAGGATGTCTGGGTTTCCAGCAGCCTTCTGTCTCACCCAGAAAGATGGAATCCTCACTGATTTTCACAGCCAGGTGCTGTGGGGACTCCTTTCCTGGCACTGGAATCCTGTGCTGAGGAGCCCAGTGTGGGTCTGGGACCCCTCACTCTTTAGGGGGGACCTCCACCCTGTGATAACCCTCCCAATGCTTAACCACTACACACGGGTGTAGCGTCAGTCTGTTTTGTGTCTAGGTTCCTCTTACCAGTCTGACATGTCCTCTTCTTTATATCTTTATAGTTCTGTACAGCTAGTCTTCAGATGGTTCTTGAGGTTGATCGTTCTATAATTTAATTGTAATTTTAATGTGGTCATGAGAGGCGGCAAGTACAGCATTTACCTATTGCCATCTTACCTGGAACCACTGTATAAGCATTCTTGATTAATGAGCAGTAATGACAACATGAGAAGTTGTACAGTTTGAATCTTCAGCACCTGACCCTCCTCCATGTGGGCTAGTCTTGATTTTTCTTCAATTCTGATCTAGCATAGCAACTATCAAGCATTAGTATCATTAAGAATTGCTGCAGATCTTGCTTAAATGACAGTTTTTGAGTCCCACTACCAATGAATTGGATATAGTGTTTGATTTAGTGTTTAGAACTGTTCATTTTTAAGAAACACTCTGCATAATTTAGATGCAGCTGGTTTGAGAAGCCCCGACTTAGGGATTCCCATCTGTTTCTTTGTTTACAAGCAGTAGGAATTAAAGGTAGCTAAAATAAGAAGAAAGGAAATTTATAAGATATTGGATAATCTACAAAATCCTAGAGAACCAGTTTTACAAAAAGATGGGAACCTGGGGAAGCATCTGGGATCTAGGCATCAGGAATCAATCATCGGTCTCATTGGGCTTAATTTATTTTAAACCCTTTTCTTCCTGAAATTGTGTTACTCCTCTAGATATGTCAGTCCTGCAAGAGTGACTCTGATTGACCTAGATTGATATCATGACTCAGAGTCATGACTCAGAGCCCCTGTATTGTAGAGTCGGACCCTTTGATTGACAACCTTACCATATCTGGTCACTATATGAGACAAGGAATTCCTTAAAAATGCTGTCACTAAAACAGTGGAATGGATAATGGGTATCCAAAACCCAGCACCTCTCGTAGTTACTGGTTATATAATGTAATCATCTAAATAACTTATTTTAGAATTTTACCCCTTACCCTAAAAGTCAATTACTTAAATGAATATGACTGTCTAATTAGTCTATATTTTTCCTGTTTCAGCCCAGGGAATTTAGGCATCATTTTGCTACCATGGTCAATAGAGTATTAGTAATTTAGGAGACATATTATAATAGAATTATGAAGCCAGTCTCCCAAAAGGATAACATATTTGCTTTTACCCAAGTACAATTTGAAACATCCCTTGTTATGATACAACTCTGATCTTGCAGTGCTAAGACAGGAAACATATAGGTGGCCTGAACTTCTAACCTTTCCTTTACAAGAAATTTAACTTTTAGCAAATAGTTTATTCTATGTCCAAAATATCAGTGCATTTAAAACATTATACAATATTTTGGTCACTACCATTTTTCTGATTAACGTGAAAATTTGTAACACGAAATAATGTGGTCAATATTGATATAACTGCCATACACAATTACTGTACTTTAAAAAAATGAAGTGATTCCTAAATTGTAGAACAAAGTTAATATGCTTCAAAGCTTGATATTTTTAAAATACTCAGTGACTGACATTTTTAGGGCATGGATTTTATGATTGCCAATATTTCATCTTAAAATAATTGCTTTTCTATGTTCCATTTCCCAGAAATAGCTGCCCAAGTACAGTGGCATAAATTCTGAGTTTTTCACTGCTTTTTGTAAGAGACCATCCTAAGTACTTCAGTATATTCAATTATGCAATCCTCACAATAACTTGTAAAGTAATTATTACCATTATCATCTTCATTTTATAGGTGAGAAAATCAGGACACAAAACAGGTTAAATAACTTAACCACACTAATACCCTGGCACAGTGTTAAAGGTTATTAGTTATAGAGTGTTAGGGGTTCAATTGTGTCCCTCCAAAATTTATATGTTTAAGTCCTAACACCCAGTACCTCAGATATGACCTTTTCTTGAAAAACGGGTCATTACAGATGTAATTATTTAAAATGAGGTCATACTGGAGTAGGCTAGGCTACTAATCCAATATGATTGGTGTCCTGATAAAAGGGAAATTTCCATGTAGACATCAATACAGGGAGACTATTATGTGAAGATGAAGGCAGGTATTGGAGTCATGTGTCTACAAGCCATGGATAACCATAGATTTCCAGCAAACCACCAGAAACTAGGAAAGAGACCTGAACCCGTTTCTCCATTACAGCTCTCAAAAGGCACCAACCCTGCTGACATCTAGATATCAAACTTCCAGCCCCCAGAACTATAGGACAGTAAACATTTGTTGTTCTAAACCACCCAGTTTGTGGTACCTTATTTGGGCAGCTCTAGGAAACACAGTAAGGATTTGGATGTAGATATTATGGCTCCAAACCTTGTAATCTTAACACACTATGTTCTCTCCCTAAATAATGTGAAAAAGATCTAGACTGAAAAAGATAATTCAGACTAAGAGAGCTAGTAACATTTTTCTGAAGCTTTGAAGTGCCCCGTTGCAAAGACGTTGTATGAGAAAGGAGCCTAAAGTATTACTTTCCTTCAAAACCGACAACAAAAAAGAAACAGAATAACTATGAGTAAATATGGTTAGATAAAAACATGGTCTGAGAATTTAACCATAAATTATAAATTTGTATAGATTAAGTTTATTTAAATTTCAAAATATGTGTCTTCCTTAATAAATCTCTAGAGAAAAAAATCTTACAGATGATCTCTGCTGCTCTTGTTTGATGACTGTTTAAAATGATCTCATTTTGCACAGAACATAACTTTTGCATAAACCAAGGTTTTGCATACTGGTGAATTAAACAGGAAAAAAATGTAGAAGAAAAATAGGATTCTTATTACACAAAGACCATAGTGGAGAAATTCTGCATGGCCTTCTGCCCATGGCTTTTTCTAATTAAAAGAGGCAACTGTGGAATAAAGGAAAAGTCATGCATAACTTAAGTTTCTTCTGTTCACAAATTAAGGCAAAGAAAGGCAAAATGAGAAAGGACAGTTAGAAGCACGTGGAAAGTACTTAGAAGGTACATTGATACCTCAACTCTGAGATATTAGAAGCAATAATAAGAAGCTCGAGATGCCAGAGTTGTTCTGAATTATTAAGAATAGAGAGGCAAAAGCCTGGACACCCTGGATTTTAGTTCCTTAAAACTCTAATAAGTAATTAAAAATGAATTAAAGGGAGTTGTTTGCTTGGCTTCAAAAGAGGAAGTGGTAATTTATAAAGCAGAGATAGCTTACTATTAAAGTTTAGTCAGTACGATGCTTGATTTGTATCTATTTATATTTCTTTAATTTTTACTCTGTTCAGAGCTGTATAATCAAACAGTGCTGGGACTGAATTCCAGTCCAATGCCTCATTAAGATAGAGTTTGGGGGAAAAGGGCTTAATATCTTGGCCTTGCTTTAATCGTCTATAAAATAGCAAAAATAACATCTATTCAGTTTTGAGAATTTAGAGATGGAATATATGTAGAGGCGCCTGGCCAAACAACCACAACAATACAGGTAATATTGATCAATTTATTGCTATGTTTAAGGACTTTGGTGTATTATTTTATTCAGTCCTTGTATCTGAACTAGGACGGTCACATTATTCATTCCAATTCAATATTTGAAGAAACTAAGTCAGTGAGAGTTTGAGGAATTTGCTCAAGTCACAAACTAGTAGTTTACCTATAGATTTGGAATCAATCCTAGATCCCTACCTTTGAAATAGTACAAACAACTATGAAATATATGACCAGTGGCCCTATATTAAGGATAATAATATGAGTAAACTTAGTTTTTGTTTCTTGTTTTTAATAAATTTACTGTCTAATAAGTAGAGATAGTCAAATAGGTGGCAATAACTGGTGTAGGTGTGGTGATAGAAATATGAACAGGTTACCAAGGGATTTGAATGGAGAGGTAGTCATATCTACTTTCAGGCATTGTGTAAGACTTTATATAGGAAGTGAAACTTGAGCTGAGTTTGAAATGTTAGTAGCTATTCATTAGGTGACTATTGATTACAAATCATTGCAGACAGAGGGAGTAATAATTACCAGGACATGGAGACCACATGTGATAGCACTGGGGAAGGGAGACTGGTAAATAGTTAGGAAACAGTAAGGACTATCAGGAGGAGTGAGGCAGGATTTCAGAAAGAAAAATAGACAGGGGTCAGGATTTGAAGAGCCTTGAATGTCATGCTAAGCGGTTTGTACTTTATCTTGAGAAGCCAGAGGTTCTTAACCCTGGCTGCACATAAAAATCATATTGGGTGCTTTTGAAAAAAAAAAAAAAATACTCGGGTTCAACCCAGATCTATCTTTATAATACCTTTTTAAATGAATTTTGAGCATCTTCCTCCTATTGTTATTAAGAGTGTGTTAAGCACGTAGAAGGCCCTCAATAAATATTGGTTGACTGATCTTAGTAGTTAGCTTTTGTTTGCTGTTATAGCCACTTCAGAATTATTTCTAGTTATTTTGGTGAATGATGTGAGGGAAAATTTTAATTTTATTATTGCAAAGTTATATTTTTGTAAGACTGTTCTAGAATAAAAATATACATTAAGTTAATGATGATCCAGTAGCTATATATGTGATACGCTGATATATTTATTGATGATTTACTGATAAACAGACAAAGGATGCCTGATTTGGTGAGCAGCACATTCATATATTCCTCCCCCACCCACACCATGTTAACATTAATATAAGGCACACTGACTGCATTTTTTTCTTTGATACTGAATCTGATAATCCACTTATTTCCCTATTGCAACTTCTGATATAGTTGAAATTATAATTATCTGGTTTTTTTTGTTTTTTGTTTTTGATGGTGCTACATGCTGACAAAGTTTTTCATTAGTGATTCAAAGGCAGAAAAGAATAAAATTAATCTTAAAATGTGATCTGGGAATTGAAAAAAAAATTCAGTGCCAAGTATCAGGAGCTTGTAAGTCACCACTTGGTCCTAATAAATAAAAAGCTGAATAGACTGAAAAATAAACTCTTCTGTAAGAAAGGGAAGGACAAAGGGAAAACTGCTGAACCCAGGTTGAGGGACAGACAGACAAATACAGGGAGTCACTGCTTCCCAGAGCAGAGACTTATAAGCAGAAACAGCCACGTGAACCAATACATTATGTTCAAGTGTCAGAAAAAAATAAAAATTACAAGTTATACCAAAATGCAAAAACACAATTTGAAGATTAAGCATCAGAACCCAATATGGCAGAGATATTGGAATGATCAAATTTGGAATTTAAAATAACTATGATTACTATGCTAAGTACTCTGGTCATTTAATTTGCCACGATGCAAAAAGAGATGATGGGCAATGCAAGCGGAGAGATAGAAATCCTACAAATGAAACAAAAAGAAATACTGGAAATAAAACAAATAGCTAACAGAAGTAAAGAATGCCTTTGATGGACTTACTGGACTGGATATGGATGAGGAAAGAATCTCTGGGGTAGAGGATGTAAGAATAGAAGAATAGAATCCTCAAAAAACAAAAAGCAAAGAGAAGAAAGATTGAAAGAAAAAAAAACAACAACAACAAAAAACCAAACAGAAGAGAATACCCAAGGACTGTGGAATAACTACAGAAGCTGCAACATACACATAATGGGAATACCAGAAGAAGAAAACAAGAAAGGAACAGAAGGAATATATGATGCAATATCATTTGAGAATTTCTCCAGATGTCACACTGAACCACAGACATAGGACGTTCAAAGAACACCAAGCATGATAAATGCCAAACAATAACAATAATAACAAGAGTAGCAAGAACAGCAACACTTAGGCATATTTTCAAACTACAGAAAAATCAAAGAAAAAATCCTTAAAGGAGTCAGATTGGAAGAAAAAAAAAAATACCTGTAGAGGAACAAAGATAGAATTGTATTTGTCGTCTTCTCACAGCATGCAAGCAAGAGGAGTGTGGAGTGAAATATTTATGAAATGTTGAGAGAAAAACACCACCAACCTAGAATGCTGTACCTTGTGAAATTTTCCTTCAAAGATGAAGGAGAAACAAAGACATTCTTACACAAACAAAAATTGAGGGAATTTGTTGCCAGTAGACGTGCCTTCCAAGAAATTTTAAATGGATTTTATTAGAGAGAAAGAAAATGTTGTAAGTTAGAAATTTGGATCTATGTAAAGTAAGGAAGCACATCAAAGAAGGAATAGTAAAAGTAAAATAAAAAACTTTTATTTTTTTCATGTTTAATTGATCTAACATAACAGTTTTTTTTTTTTTCAAAATAATAATGACAATCTATTCTGTGTGTATTTTTATGTATGCTTATATCTAAGTGAAATGAATGACAGCAACAATGCAAGGGCAGGGGAGGAAGTAAGATTTTGTTGTTGTTGTTGTTGTGATTATAAGGTACTCACACTACCTACAAAGAGATATAGTTTTATTTGAAAGTGGACTTGCATTAGTTGTAAATGTATATTTAAACTGAAGGGCAACCACTAAAAAAAGTTTAAAAAAGAAGTATAATATATGCTAATAAAGGAGAGAAAATCAAATTACATAAAAGCTTAATTAAAACAACAAAAGGCAGAAAAAGAATGAAGACAATAATAGGAACAAAGAACAAGGGTGTAACAAATAGAAAGGGTAACAAATAGTAACAAATATGTTAGATATTAATCCATTTATATCAATATTCACATTGACTATCAATAATAATCTGAATGGACTAACTAAAAGATGGAGAAAATAGTGGAGAAAAATATATCATCCTAACACTAAGCAAAAATACATGAGTAGCTAGATTAATTTCAGACAGAACAGACTTCACAGCAAGTATAGTAATTAGGAATAAAGAAGGGCATTACATAATGAAAAAGGGATCAATTCTCTAAGAAATATCACAATCCTTAACATGTATGTACCTAACAACAGACTTTGTAACTACCAGGAACTGATGGAACTACCAGGAGAAATAGATGAGTATACTACCATAGTTTGAGACTTCAACACCTCTCTATCAGAAATGGACAGATTTATCAGGCAGAAGATCAGTAAGGATATAGTTGAACTCAACAAAACCATCAATCAACAGAATACAATTGATTTTGATAGACTGTTTCATTCAACAATAGCATTGTGTTCATTCTTCTCAAGCTTACATGGACAATTCACCAAGATAGACTGAATTCTGGACCATAAAATACACCTTAACACATTTAAAAGAATAGAAATCATACAGTGTCTGCTTAGACCACAGTGGAATTAAATTACAAAGCAATAACAAAAAGATAACTGGAAAATAACAAAATGTGGATATAAACAACACACTAATAACCAAGTCTGAATAATGAAGAAATAAAAATCTGAAGAGACCAACAGAGAAAAGTCCAGGACTAGACAGCTTCATTGGTGAATCCTACCAAACATCTAAACAATAATAATCCCAGTCCTTCTCAAACTCTTCTAAAGAATCTAAGGAGTAATGAACACTTTCAGACTCATTTCATGAGACCAGTATTACACTGATACCAAAACTAGACAACGGCACTGCAAGAAAAGAAAATTAGAGGCCAATATCCCTGATGAGCATAGATGCAAATTTGCTAAAAAAATATTAGCAAACCAAATTCAACAATTTTTTAAAAGAATCATACACTGTGATCAAGTGGGATTTATTCCAGGATGCAAAGATGGTTCATTGTCCAGAAATCAATCAGAGTGATCTACAGCATTACAAAAATGAAGGATAAAAATCATATCATCTAAAAATGCAGAAAAAGCATTTGAAAAGATTCAGCACCCATTCATGAAAAGCAAATAAACAAACAAAAAACCTCTCAAGCTGGATATAGAGAGAACGTCCCTCAACATAATAAAGACCATATATGAAAAGCCCATAGCTACCATCATATTCAGTGGAGAAAAGCTGAAAGCTTTTCCTTTGAGATCAGAAACAAGACTAGGATGTCTATGCTCAACACTTTTATTCAACACATTGCTGTAAGTCCTAGTCAAAGTAATTGGGCGAGAAAAAATAAATGTATCCAATTTTGAAAAGCAGAAGTAAAATTGTCACTATTTGCAGATGACATGATATTATATGTAGAAAACCTTACAGACTCCACAAAAACAAATAAACTGTTAGAACTAATAAATGAATTTGGTAAAGTTGCAGGGTACAAAATCACTGTACAAAAATCAGTTGTGTCTCTATACACTAACAACTAATTATCAGAAAGAGACATTAAGAAAACAACCCCCTTTTAAAATTACATCAAAAAGAATAAAATAACTAGGAAAAAGAAGAACAAATGAAACCCAAAGTCAGCAGAAAGAAGGAAATAATAAAAATCAGAGCAGAACTAAATGTAATAGAGAACAAAAAGACAATAGAAAAAATTAATGCAACAAAGAGCTGGTTCTTTGAAAAGATTAATAAAATTGGCAAACCCTTGGATAAACTTACTAAGATGAAAAGAGAAAAGACACAAATAAACAAAGTCAGAAATGAAAGAGGGGAAGTTACCATGGATGCCACAGAAATACAAAGAATTATCCGAGAATATTATGAAGGATGATATGCCACCAAATTCAATAACCTAGAAGAAATAGACATGTTCTTAGAAACATATAGCCTTCCTAGGCTGAATCACGAAAAACTGGAAAATCTAAATAGACTGATCACCAGTAAGGAAATTGAATCAGTCATCCGAAAACTTCCCAAAAGAAAAAGTCCAAGATCAGATGGCTTCACTAGTGAATTTTACCAAACATTCGAAGAGGATCTGATACCTGTTCTACTTAAACTCTTCCAAAACAATTAAAGAAGAGACAGTACTCCCTAACTCATTTTATGAGGCCAACATTACCTTGGTACCAAAACCTGGTAAGGATAACACAAAAAGAAAACTACAGACCAATATCTCTGGTGAATACTGATGCAAAAATCCTACACTAAATTCTAGCAAATCGAATGCAACAATGCATTAAAAAGATTATACATCACAACCAAGTGGGATTCATCCCAGGGGCACAAGAATGGTTCAACATATGCATATTGATCAATGTGATACATCACATAAACAAAATAAAGGACAAAAATCATATGGTTATACCAATAGATGGAGAACAAGCGTTTGACAAGATACACCATCCATTTATGATTAAAACACTTAATAAAATAGGTATGGAAGGAAAATACCTTAACATAATATAGGACATATATGACAAACCCTCAGATAATATTATAATTAGCGGTGAAAAACTGGAGCCCTTCGCTCTATGTTCAGAAACCTGACAGGACTGTCCCCTTTTACCTCTGCTTTTCAACATAGTATTGGAAGTCCTAGCCATAGCAATCAAGCAAGAGAAAGAAAGAACACACGTCCAAATTGTGAATGAAGTTAAATTGTCATTTTTTGCAGATAATATGATGTTATATATAGAAAACCCTAAAGAATCCACCAAAAAGCTAATAGAAACAATAAATGAATACAGTAAAGTTGCTGGCTACAAAATCAATGTACAAAAGTGCATTGCATTTCTATACCCTAACAATGAAACCCCAAAAAAGAAATAAAAAAACAAAACAAAACAAAACACCAATTCCTTTTGCAGTTGCAACAAAAGGAATAAAATACCTAGGAATAAACTTAACCAAGAATGTGAAATACCTATATACTGAAAACTATTAAGACATTTTTAAAAGAAATTGAAGAAGACAAAGAGAAATGGAGAGACTTTCCTTGTTCATGGATTGGAAGAATCAACATAGTTAAAATGGCTGTATTACCCAAAGCAATATACAAATATAATGCAATCCCCATCAAAATCCCAATGGCATTTTTTAACGAAATAGAACAAAACAATCATCAGGTTTGTTTGGAACCACAAAAAAACCTCAAATAGCCAAAGCCATCCTAAGAAAGACTGAATGCTAAGAACAATGCTTTAGGTATCACACTCCCTCACTTCAGCTTGTACTACAGGGCAGCAATAATCAAAACAGTATAGTATTGGCAGAAAAACAGACACACAGACCAATGGAACAGAATTGAGAACCCAGAAATAAACCTATATAAATATGGACAGATAATTTTCAACAAAAAAGCCAAAACACACAATGGAGAAAAAGCATCTTCAATAAGTGGTGCTGGGAGAATTGGAAAGCCACGTGCAAAAGAATGAAACTAGGCTGCTATCTGTCACCATGTACCAAATTAACTCAAAATGGATCAAAGACCTAAACATAAGACCTGAAACAATAAAATGCATAGAAGAAAACATAGGCACTAAACTTGTGGACCTTGGGTTCAAAGAGGATTTTATGAATTTGACTTCCAAGGCAAGGGAAGTAAAAGCTAAAATAAATGAATGGGACTACATCAAACTCAAAACCTTCTGTACAGCAAACGAAATCATCAACAAAATAAAGAGGCAACCAACCGAATGGGAGAACCAACCGAAGGCGTGATTTTTGCAAACAATGCCTCCAATAAGGAGCTAATATCCAAAAAATATAAGGAACTCATCGAACTGAACAACAAAAAAATATAAACAATCCAATTAAAAATGGTCACGAGGACCTGAATACACATTTCTCCAAAGAGGACATACAAATGGCCAATAGACATATGAAACAATGTTCAACATCACTAATCATCAGAGAAATGCAAATAAAAACCACAATGAGATATCACCTCACACCAGTTAGAATGGCTATCATCAACAAGACAAATAACAAGTGTTGGAAAGGCTGTGAAGAAAAAGAAACCCTCATACATTGTTGATGGGAATGCAGATTGGTGTAGACACTATGGAAGGCAGTGTGGAGATGCCTCAAAAAATTAAGAATAGAATTACCATATGACCCAGCAATCCCTCTCCTGGGTATCTACCCCCAAAATCTGAAAACTTGTATCCGTAAAGATATATCTGCTCCGATGTTCATTTCAGCTTTATTTACAGTGTCCAAGACACGGAAACAACCAAAGTATCCTTTGATAGATTAATGGATAAAGATGTGGTATAGATACACAATGGAATACCATTCTGCCATAAGAAAAGATGAAATAATGCCATTTGCAACAACATGGATGGATCTTGAGATTATGCTAAGCAAAGTAAGTTAGAAAAAGTCGAGAATCATGTAATTTCTCTGATATGTGGCATATAAAACTGAAACAAGAAAGGAACAAGACAAACAAATGGAGAAACAAAAACTCATAGACATAGATAATAGTTTAGTGGTTACCAGAGGGTGGGGGGAGGGAGGTGGGAGATGAGGGTAAACGGGATCAAATATATGTGATGGAAGGAGAACTGACTGGGTGGGAAGCACACAATGTGATGTGTAGATGATGTATTACAGAATTGTACACCTGAAACCTATCTAACTTCGCTAACAATTGTCACCCCAATAAACTTTAATTTAAAAAAAAAATACCTAGAAAGAAGCCTAACCAAGGAGGTGAAAGGTTTGTACACTGAAGTCTGTAAGATACTGATGAAAGAAATTGAAGAAGACACAAAATGGAAGGATATTCCATATTCATGGATTGAAAGAATTAATGTTGTTAAAATCTCCATATTACCCAAAGCAATCTACAGGTTCATTGTAATCCCTATGAAATTTCCAATGGCATTAGTCACAGAAATAGAAAAAAAAATCCTAAAATTAGGATGGAACCACAAAAGATCCTGAGTAGCCAAAACAATCTTTAGAAAGAACAAATCTGGAGGCATCATACTTTCTGATTTCAGACTATATTATGAATAATATAAACAATGTAATATTGGCATAAAAATAGAAACAGAGATTAATGGAACAGAATCGAGAGCCCAGAGATAACCCATGTATATATGGTCAATTAGTTTACAACAAAGGAGCAAAGAGTATACAATGGGAAAAGGGTAGTTTCAATAAATGAGAGGAAAATTAGACAACCACATGTAAAAGGATAAAAGTGGAACGCTTATACTATAAAAAAATATCAACTCAAAATGGATTAAAGACTTAAACATAAAATAGTCAACTATAAAATTCCTAGTAGCAAAAAGTATAGGGGATGACCTTCTTAACAACAGTCAACAACCACGCAATGATTTTTTGGATTAGATACCAAAAGGAAAGGAAAGAAAAGCAAATATAAACAAGTGAAATAAACCAGACAGAGAAAAAAAAAAATACTGCATGGTATCACTTATATACAAAATATATTAGAAAGCAAAACTCATAGAAACAGAATGAAGAAAAGTGGTTGGCAGGGTCAGGGGGTGGGGAAAATAGGGAGAGGTTGATAAGAGGGTACAAATTTTCAGCTATAAAATGAATTAGATCTGAGGATCTAATGAATAACATAGTGACTATGGTGGATAACACTGAAACGTATAATTGAAATTTGCTAGGAGAGTAGAACTTATATGTTCTCACACACACACAAAAAGATAAATATGTGAGGTGACAGATGTATTAATTAACTAGATAGGAGAAATCGTTTTACAATGTATACATAAATCATCATGATGTACAATTTACTACGTATCTTACCATTTTGTCAATTATACCTCAATACAGCTGAGAAAAAAAAATTAAAAAAAATGAAAGAAACTGAAAACAGAGTAATTGACCTATGGCACAAATTATGTGTTAACCTTACAAAGACCTAAGGATAAACCACCTTTATTCAAGAATTATAATATCATACCTTTGCCTCTATATTCCCAAATATATGATATATTTGTATATTATTTCTGAGATGTTCTTTATTCTCTAAAATGCAAAAGTTCTAACTGGGAAAAGTTTTATGTTTTTATTACAAAAGTTTTCTCTCTGAATCAAAGTATTTTTATTTAATTTTTAAATTTTAATATTAAAATGTAATCGATAAAATTTTATCTATTTACTTTCAAGTGATATGTTTGTTAAAAATTAGATATTTTTGATATTCTAATCATGGAAAGGTGTGGATAACTGATGTTTTGATTTCTGAATGTAGTGCTGTGGCTTCTTGGTATTATTTGTTTTTATTTGAAAAATTGGATATATAAAATAGGAATTTAGAGGTAGATGAAAAGCCAGAGATCACTAGGAAAACTCTGTAATTTTGATTTGAGTGAAAGGGGACCAAAAATATTAGATGATTTGTCCACGGTCACTTAACAAGTTATTGGCAAAATGAATACTAGAACCATTGCAAAACACTGAAACTGTAAGATAGAAAACTGATTTTCATTGATTTTTTTTTTTTCCTAAGTGTGGTGAGATAAACCTTGTCATTTCTAAAGGGAGGTAAACAACTTTGGGAATGCAATTTACACAAAAAATATTGCCAAGAATTTCATAGTATTAAGGGGAAATAAATGTCATGATTATTTCTCACACTGTGTAAAATCTATCTTATGTTCTATACAAGGTGTGACAATTAAGTTCGTGAACTTGTTGCAACGATGTTGCTAACCTTTTTTTGCTATCAGAGGGATTATTCATTATGAATTTGTACCAACTGGAAAACAGTTAACCAAGTTTGCTACTTGGAAGTGCTGAAAAGGCTGCGTGAAAGAGTTAGACGACCTGAACTTTCTGCCAACAATTCGTGGCTCTTGCATCACGACAATGCACCAGCTCACAGGCCACTGCCTGTGAGGGAGTTTTTAGCCAAGAAACAAATAACTGTATTGGAACACCCTCCCTACTCACCTGGCCCCTGATGACTTCTTTCTTTACCTGAAGATAGAAGAAATATTGAAAGGAAGACATTTTGATAACATCTAGGATAATGCCATGACAGCTCTGATGGCCATTCCTGTAAAAGAGTTCCAAAATTGCTTTGAAGGGTGGACTAGGCACCGGCATCAGTGCATAGCTTCCCAAGGGGAGTACTTCGAAGGTGACCATAGTGATATTCAGCAATGAGGTATGTAGCACTTTTTCTAGGATGAGTTCACGAACTTAATTGTCATACTGCGTATAATGGAAGTAAATTCTATAAGAAGAAACTCTGAAAAATAATCTGGAGACTATATAATTAAAAACAAAACAAAACAAAAATAACCTGTCAGTGTGTAAGCTATGCAGCACTTAAAAAGTAGCTTTAATCTCTGACTTTTTCCATAAACAGGATAGTCATGTATTCCCTTTCTTATATCCTCAATTAAGAACCACTTTTCTCAATCATGGTTCTGGTGCATGAATAACTACCAGTTAAAACCATTTAGGCAAGTAATATTTAACCTAAATTTTGCTAGTTTATTTAAATCATGGGAAAACATGTAAAACTTAAGGGAGCAAAAACCCTTTTCCCAGGCACCAAAAAGACTAATTAGATTGGCTGGCTCTAATTGCTTTTTTTGTGGCCTTGGGCAAATATTTCAATCTTTTTGAGTAACAGTTTCCTCCTTGGTAAAGTGCTGATAATCCTTGAAGTTTTTATTTTACAGGTTTGTTGCAATAGAAAATTGTCAAAATATTTTGAAAATTAAGTGTTGCACAATGGTATTATTTCCTCACTGTTTCTCAACAATGCTGGATTATCTTTAAATGTTGTTGATTGAGTCATTTAATCATCCCACATTTACTGAACAAACATTAATTGAATTCTGGAAACTATGATCCATGTTTACATTAAAAAGATGACCCATCCTGCCTCCCTTTAAAAAGATGAGCCATCCTGCCTCCCTCTCAAGTCAAGAAGGAGAACAACAACGGCAGAGGAAAGGGCAGGCGATCCAGTTGTGTTTAGGTATCACTGTGATTGTACTTGTGCACACTTTAGCCCCACTGTAGCATATGTCAGTGTTTCTTAGACTGTGATGCCAGGATAAGTATTCTGGTCCTGAGTTATCAAATTGAAATAGGGCAAAGGGGAAAGGAAGTATACTTTTCTGTGTAGACTATATATACTTTATCAACCCTGGGAGGTAGATACCATGATTGTGCCTTTTTTTTTTTTTTTTTTTAAATAAAGAACAGAGAGGTTAAGTAATTTGCCCAAGACCACTCTGATATGAGAAGAACATAAAAAGCAAACAACAATGTGTGAGGGCATCTAGAACGGGCAATGTAAGATAGGGAGGCAAGAGGAATTCATGGATACAAAGATCAGGAGATAACAATGACTTTCATAATGGCTATTATTATATATCAAATAGAAGTGTGCCCTGCACCCTCAAGATGTAATCCAGAGATGGATGGAAATAGCTTTTCTAATTAAAGCTCAGATTTCTTGAGCAGAAGATGGAGAACTATTAAACTAGTAATTATAATTCAATGCAGTAAGTATTCTCTAGTAGGAATATGCACAAGATTTCCTGGGTCATGAGAAAGGGTGGTGTGACTTACTCTACATGGAGGAATCAGTAAAGGCTTTTCACAGGAGATAATGCTTGTGCAATCTGTGTGTGTGTGTGTAAATATACATAACAAAACTTATATTAACCAATTATAAGTGTACATTTAATTCAGTGGTATTAAAGTACATTCATATTGTTGTGTAACCATCACCCCCATATATATCCAGAACGTTTAATCTTGCAAAACTGAAACTCTATACTTATTAAACAATAACTCCCCAAACCCACTCCTACCAGCCCCTGAGAACCATTTTCTCTCTTTCCTCAATTTTACTCTCTCTCTCTCTCTCTCTCTCTCTCTTTTCCCCTTCCCTGCTCCCGCATTCCCTTCCCTTCTCTTCTCTTTCCTTCTTCCTTCCTTCCCTCCCTCCCTTCCTTCTTTTTTTCTTTTTGTTTTCAAGTCACTCCTTTCCCCTGTACCCCACCCTGTGGTAACCACAATTATATTCTCTTTTTACCATGAGTTCAGCTTTATTTTTTCCCCACATATAAGTGAGACCATGCAATATTTGACTTTCTCTGGCTTATTTCACTTAGTGTAATGTCCTCCAGGTTCATCCATGCTGTTGCACATGGATGGATTTCCTTATTTTTAAAGGCTGAATATTATTCCAATGTGCCATCTTGTTTATCCATTTATCCATTGATTGACATTTAGGCTGTTTTCATATGTTGTCTATTGTGAATAATGCTGCAGTGAACAAAGGAGTGCTGATATCTCTTGGAGATAGTGATTTTATTTTCTTGGACTATATACCCAGATTGGGATTACTAGATCATAAGGTAGTTCTTTTTTTAAGTTTTTGAGGAACCTCTATTCTGTTTTCCATAATGGCTGGTCTAATTTATATTTCTATTCAAAAGTGTACAAAGGTTGCTTTTTCTCCACATCTTCCTTATTGTTCTTTGACTTTTTGATAATAACTATTCTAACATATTTGAGGTGATATCTCATTGTGGTTCTGATTTGTATTTCCTGGTGAAAGTGATGTTGTGCATATTTTGATGTGCCTGCTGGCCATCTGTAAGTCTTTGGAAAAATGTCTATTTAGATCCTTTGCCTATTTTTAATTGGATTATTTGATTACATTCCTATTGAGTTGTAAGAGTTCCTTATATATTTTGGATATTAACCCCTTATTGGATATGTAGTTTGCAAATGATTTGTCCGATTCTATAGGTTGCCTTTCTTTTTGTTGATGGGTGTCCTTTGCTGTGCTGAAATTTTTTAGATTGATGTAATTCTATTTGTTTATTTTTGCTTTTGTTGCCTGTGCTTTAGGTGTCATATACAAAAAACCATTACCAAGACAAACATGAAGGAGGTTTTCCTCTATGGATTCTTCTAGGAGTTTTATGGTTTCAGGTCTTCTATTTAAGTTGTTTAATCCTCAAATTGGTTTTTTTGTATGATGCAAAATAAGGGTCTAATTTCATTCTTTTGCATGTGAATATCCAGGTTTTCCAGTGCCATTTACTGAAAAGATTATCTTTTCCCCATTATGTATTCTTGGCACCTTTGTCAAAAATCAGTTTATGGTGTATATGTGGATTTATTTGTGGGTTTTCTATTCTGTTCCATTGATCTGTGTCTGTTTTTATGTATAGAATCTTTTTTTTTTAATATTAAATTTATTGGGGTGACAATTGTTAGTAAAATTACATAGATTTCAGGTGTACAATTCTGTATTACATCATCTGTAAATCCCATTGTGTGTTCATCACCCAGAGTCAGTTCTCCTTCCATCACCATATATTCGATCCCCCTTAGCCTCATCTCCCACCCCCCACCCCCCACCCCCCTTACCCTCTGGCAACCACCAAACCATTGTCTGTGTCTATGAGTTTCTGTTTCTCATTTGTTTGTCTTGTTCTTTTCTTGATTGACATTTTTTATGATGAGGGAGATTCAGCAGTAAAGGGAGTTTCCAAAAGACTGAAGAGGCCATTCCAAGACACAGAGAAAGTGAAAGAGCTTGGCATTTCTGTAACTAATTTGATACAGATATCTCTTGGGGAGTGTGGGGGTGTGGGGTAGAAGGAATTGAAGACAGAGGAAACATTGAAAAACGAGGTGATCCTGAACTGTTTTTCAGGTCAGGATGTTTTAATAATATTTCACTTTTGTACTTTTCCACTATGATATAATATCTTTAACACCTTTAAATAATAGTTCATGCAATCATTTTTGGTGTAATGTGACAACTTTGGATAAAAGCATTTTATTTGGGTTATTATACTATTAAAAGTACAATAGAATTAATTTAAAATTATATAAAAATATAAACAGAATTTCACCTTTTTATGTGATCACATATACTTTTAAATTAATTATTATTATTATTTTTTAAATTTTATTAAATTTATTGGGGTGACAATTGTTAGTAAAATTACATAGATTTCAGGTGTACAATTCTGTATTACATCATCTATAAATCCCATTGTGTGTTCATCACCCAGAGTCAGTTCTCCTTCCATCACCATATATTCGATACCCCTTACCCTCATCTCCCACCCTCCACCCCCCACCCCCCTTACCCTCTGGCAACCACTAAACTATTGTCTGTGTCTATGAGTTTCTTTCTTTTTTTTTGAGTTTCTGTTTCTCATTTGTTTGTCTTGTTCTTTTGTTGTTTTTGGTTTATATACCACATATCAGTGAAATCACATGGTTCTCTGCTTTTTCTGTCTGACTTGTTTCGCTCAGCATTACTCTCTCAAGATCCATCCATGTTGTCACAAATGTTCTTTTTTCTACAATTCAAAAGTATATTTTAATATACCAGTTAAAATGCATCTAATTGATATGGCATAAAAGTCTCTTAATATTTTGATGCTTGCAATTTATAAAATTTGCACTACAATTCTTATTGGTTCATTTTTATAATCATATTCTAGTTTTAAATGATGAAATAAATAAGAAGTTAAGCTGCAAATAACACTTTTTGTGTGTTGAAATCTTCCCCTAAATAAGTGGTTAATTACATACAATCTTACCATATTTTATCCTTTTTAATGTAATTCTACATGAGTGTTTTTTATAGTTTCTACTTTAATTGGTGGTCATTTGTGGGTAGAAGTTTAATACCACGTGACTGAGAATGAGCAATTTCCCATGTCTAGTGGAGCCTGACTGAGAAAGGCTGAGTGCTTTATCTCCATAAACTGTCATTAATTTACATCCCTGTTGCTTCCATTTTCAAGGGAAAATTTTGAATATTTGTATCCATTGATTTAAAAATACTTATACTAGAAAGTCATTATTAAAGTGTTAATTTGTACACTTAATATTTAGTATCTGAGATGCAATTGGAAAGCCACGTGCAAAAGAATGAAACTAGACTGCTATCTGTCACCATCTACCAAATTAACTCAAAATGGATCAAAGACCTAAACATAAGACCTGAAACAATAAAATGCATAGAAGAAAACATAGGCACTAAACTTGTGGACCTTGGGTTCAAAGAGGATTTTATGAATTTTACTTCATTTCCCTCTTTCTTAAACTTTCTTCTTCTCTTGTCCTTGGCAAGGATTTTAGAAGACAATATTTGGAAATGTTATAATTGATTAGAAACCACTAATTGATTTTAAGAAATAGGAAGTATATAACACAATTAATATTTTAGAATTCTCCCTCTGGAAATGACTAAAACCTTGTGGAGATGAGTCAGTGGTGTCAGTTAAAAAAAAAATTGTTGCCATAGACTAGAAAAGAGGAAACAATAATTTCTAAGAACCTTGTAAGCTTGAGAAAGATTTGGTATCTTGGTCCTAATTGTCACGTGGATTGTTGATGTGGTAGGCGCTGACTGGGCATTTGTTGTCACGGCAGTGAAACTTTTAGCAGGTGTTAAGTAGGAAAAGCATTAAGTAATCCAGTTTCTTTTTAAAAACGGATTATTCTGATCTCAGATGAACAGTGGTTGGAGAGGGCAAGAGTTGATAATGGGAGACCAGTTAAGACACTATTACCATTATTCAGTGGAAAAATTAGGGTAACTTGGACTATAGCAGTGGCGATGAGTATTGAAAGAGTAAATAGATTTGAGAGGATCTTACACTAGCCATTCAGTTCAGAAATAGTGTGTGACACTTAGCTCAGGACTCACTGGTTAGAGCTAAGCATGTCTGGGCCCAACAACAAGGGGGCAAGAAGTGCAGTTGTGCCATGAGCCCAGAAGTTGGAGATCTGCCTGTTTTTCGATGACTTCCTTAGTTTTTCCTTCTGGTAACAGAATACCCAACTCATTCTGCCTCTTGCTGGCAAAATACACACTCACTTTGTGGTGGGGAAATCTGTTACTTCTCTACTCTTGCTCTATTCAGAATAATTCCTTTTCTCTTGACTTGGGAAATTCCACAAAGGTGCTATTCTTTTCATCTTTATTAACAGTGGTCCAGACTGCTCTTTTAGAAAGTTTAAAGTGCCTTTGTTATTCTGGACACTGGACCCATTTTTGTGAGCAAGAGTGTTAACAACAATGTTTTACAGATATGAACAGAAGACAAGGAGAGAAGAATTGATGGGAGAGGAACGACTTGAGGCATGAATTGCTTGCTGGCTGCCTCGTTGCCTGGGTATACGATAGTGGTGTAATTTTCTTCTTTACTCAGATTTCACTCAGTCTTATGGGTGAAGGTGGAATACTGGGAAGGACAGGAAAAATACCAATTCAAAATTAAGGAGATACTGAACCATGATTACTGGATAGTGTCCTGGAGTGGAATGGAAATCAGAATTTGTTAACATTGAGTCATTGGGGTGACTCTATAGAAGAGAAAGGAGATGTGCTTGATTGGCCTCATTGTAGCAACCAAGGGAGTTAAGAATACTGAATTTAGAAAAACAACAACTTTTGTTTCAAAGTTTCAAGGAAACCTATCAGCTATAAAAGTGAAAACAAAAATTATGGTGGTAATTAATATCCTTTGTACAATATTTCTGGCTGTTTTCCAGGCATGTAGTAGGGTTGTATTTTCTACTACTCACCTTTGGGTTGGGTGAGACCATGTAGTTAATTCTGTCTAGGGAATTGAGATTAGAAGAGATGTGTATGTTATATTAAGTACCCACTGTAACACTCTCTAGAGGCTTATTTTCCCTCTTCCATGGCAATCAACACTGATCAGGTTGGGGGCTTCTCATTCAACCGTGGTTTCTGAGTTATTACCATGAGCAGAGCTTCCCTCCACAGTGGAGCCCGTTGAACTTTTGGAGTTTATTTTCTACAATATAAACAGTTTATTTTGGTATACCTAATACCAGTATATATTGGCAAACCTTGTTACCTTTCTAATATACGAGGTAACAGTTAGTATCATAATGTATGAATTTGAATTTATTTATGAGGGGGGTTTAGTTTTAGATTCTGGCAGCAGTGCCATGAAAATATGGAAGCTGCTACCTGTACTCCCCCCCACCCCCACCACCACCATTACTTCTCTCTATGTCTCTTACCATCACTCAGTCAAGATTAAAAAGTCCTGAGCTGGAACATCCTGTTTGAGTACTCTTAGGTTGTGGTGCATGTAATACAGCTGCCAAGAAGCCAAATATCTGCCTTCTTTCAGATTCTCTGATGAGTGGAAGCCTCCCATCTATCCTGAGATTTCTCCCTAAAACGATATGGTTCAGGCAAGGGCACTACTCCAGGGCACAAAAATGTCATGTCTGGAAATCTTAAACAAAGCATGAGAGAACCAGACGTGCTATCATTCCCATACAGGAAAACGGTAACCTTATCCCAGGCCTCAGCACAAATTAGTGAGGTATGCATCAGCAAGAAACACGGTTGTGACTACTAAACTAAGAATAGGTGTTAGCAGTCCTTTCCCTCGTCTTTTATATTCTGGTAATCAGTGTGGGAGAACAAGGGTTAGAGCTGTCTTCTATGATTAGAAAAAAAATGTAAAGGTGATATAGTTTCTTTACAGATGATTACATCTGAAAGGTTAGGGTTCTTGTGAAGTATCACTCCCTTCCCTAACCTTTAATTGTTTCTGTAGCGCTGCATTTTAACTGTACCAAGTTTGGATTATTACCTTTTTTTCTTTAAAACTATAAATTTCGACTTTATTCTAACATTATCTTAGTAATTACTTCATTACTTAAGGTCATGGGTATTGAGACCTGTATAGATTTATTGTACCTTAACTGGGTTTACTTTCTGTCTTAGAAAATCTTTAATTTTATGCAAGACATAGCCTTCCTAATATCTTACCCTCTTTCCATATAAGCAGAGGTAATTCCCCAGAAAATAAAACCAGCAGTGTCACTTTGTCCATTTTGTAATGTTGTAGCTTGTATATCATTATTTATTTAACATCTTGAGGGTGGTTTGTATATATATTTTTTATTGTGAACTTTGTTTTTTATTTACATTTTATCAGATTTTTTTTTACATATAGATGCTTTTTAAGTATCTATGTTAGTTTACCTCCCAGCTGTAGTTTTCAATTCAGTGTCTTTAAAATTTGGTGCAATCAGAAAATTTAAGGAGATCATATGTATTAGAACCCCAATTAAAAAAAACAAGAAAAAACAGATAAAAGTATTTTCTTTATAGAATTCATACTCAGCTTCCAATAAGCATCTCTGGCTATGTGTAGGATTTTCTTTGTGCAAGTCGATACATGTCCTCTGATTTTCAGCTTTTTGTCAAGAGTAGAGCTGTCAGCATCCAGGATTCTGGCTGTTCTCATATTTTTGTTAATATAAAATTTTGTTTTATATGTAAATATAGTGTCCAGAGGTTGAATTGGACAAAATATTGTTTATCAAGTTGTTGTCGTTATTTCACCTACTGACTAAAGGTTTGTTTGTTTTAAATCTCGCAAGAATAAGGTTTCAGTGCTTATTTTTCAGCTACAAATGAACATTAATGAAAATATTTTGAGTCTTGATAGCTGCGATAGAATGTGAATATATTTGAATATCTGTATGATGTGTATTGTTTGAAACACATGTTCATGTAAATAATACTCCTAAACTATAGATTGGGAATATTCGTAGAATTCTTTTTTTGGAAGACTCTCTCTCTTTATGAATCAATCATTTGAGATCTGTATTTACTGCCTGAATTCCTCATGGAGCATCAGAGCCTTCAGGGAAGAGTGAGAAATGATATTGGAGACATCACGAAAATATTTTTAGTGTGAAAATGGCCTCTTTATGGATATAGAAGGAGTTTCTGTCCCCATACACTGGGAGGAAGATTCTCTTTGAGCTGGATAATTGTTTGTTACGTGAACTGTCCTTTGCATTGTAGGATATTTAGCAGTATCCCTGGCACTCTTCCCAGTTGTGACAACCAAAATACCTTCATATATTGCTAAATGTATAGAACTCTTCATTTAATCAAATCAGACTTAGGTTAGGTAGGAAGAGAAGGATGTTTGTCAATATTTTGAGGCAGTTCTGTGAGTGAGGTGGCAGTGAACAGGTAGAATAGTAAAGAAGTTAGATTTTAGACTGCAGAAATCATGAACTTCTTTTCCTAACAAGGGAACTTTGGATGTTAGTGTTAAGAATAAAAAGAGATTGTTTTGGAATGATTAACAAGGATGCTTATGAATATAATTATCACTTGGCTTGACAGCCAGCTAGAAATTGACTATTTTGAGAGCATATGAATTATTACTTTGAATATACCCTGGAACAGCCTTCGTTTATATGACACCCTGATGTTTTTTTTAACAATAATACTTAAAAATAATAAGAAATTTTATTTCTTTTATTGTGTACTTCTCTAATTTACACTTTTCATTATTTTTAAAAGAAACTTCAATAGATGTGCTGTATTTGAATATATTCATATTTATATAAAATGCACAAAGTGTGTTAGAAACATATAATTCTTTCCCACTAAATCTTTCTTTGCTTGACCTGGATCCATTTGAGTTTCACATGGAGCACATTTCACTTCCAGGCTAGAGGGTTAGAAGTAACATTGACCTAATAGAAAAGTTTTAGCAGCCTTTAACACAGCAGCAGAGAGCTGGTGTTAAGTCTGATTCGAGGCTTCTGTCTTTTTCCTAAGACCAAATTGTAATGTGGTCTAGTGGTGGAAACTCTTTGTTTGAGTCCTTACTTGTATCTATAAACTTGATCCTCAACCGGTGTTTGTGGTGGGCCCTGAGTACCTACAGTTAAACTTGCCACGACTGACCCTTTGACTAGATACACAAATGTATGTCATACGTTATTTCTTTGCCCTTACCAGTTATTCATATTTAAATTGAGATTACCCTCTGGATATATGCTACTCTCTCTAATCATGCTCTGACATTCACTGTTTTTGCCTCCCAAAGATAAAAATCTTGTTATATCTGCTTTGTCTTAGAGACTTCAAATATAATGACGCATTTGTGAGATTATACAGATTAAGTTTACATAGGTATAAGAAAAAAAATGTGTCTAGAAGATGATCAGAGTATTTGGAAAAAAATTTTTACTTAAAGGGTTAATTAAAAAAAATATATAGTGATTCTGAGTGAGCCTAAGTATCTTTACATAAAACTTGTATTCTTGCTGTACTAAAAACCAACCTGCTATTATTGGTTTGTTCACTTTTCTAAGGTTAAATTTTTGGAATATCTGAGTTATGTTTTGCCAGTTCAGCATTATGGCACAACTTTTTCTATGAACAATAAAATTGTTATGAAATATAAGAGTGACAGGTCATGAGGAATAAATAAAAAATGAGTAATTTCTGTAAGCAATTGCGGGATATAGAATATTGCCCTTTACATAAACAACTGTTACAGAATCTGACCTATGAAAGAGTGAGAAACAAATATAAGATTGTATTTTGAAAAAAGGGATAGAAAACCTGAGAGAGATCAAAATAGGAAGTAACAAAGGGGAATACCAACCTAAATAAAAAGACACCCAAGATTATTCTAGTCTGCATAATTATATTCTAAAGGATGCTGATCACTAGTTTTTCCAGTATAGATATGAGGCCAAATAATTTAGAGATATAAATCATAGACTAATTATGGGCATCTTTGAACATGTGCAGATAAAATAAATAAAATATACTGTACAATTCATGAGGGTACATTTGTCATGCTCACTATCGTCTTCCCAGCCCTTCGCACAGAAACTACAATAAATATAAGACAATATTTTTGAATTAATGAATAAAGTTTTTAAAATGATGAAAGAATAACTTTAAGAAAATAGCTTTTATGATCAAAGAAGAAAATGTCCAGATTTTAATGGAGTTCTCCTCTTTAGATAATATAATTAAATGGCAGCATGTATAAAAATGTAAGCTATATTTCTCCAAATATAATGTGTAAGAATTCAGGATGCAGGCTGAAAGGAAACTGATTAATTTGGTGAGTAATTGTGTTAGGGTTGGTCTCACTGTGCCTAATTAAGTTTCATTCAGCAATACAACTCATGTGCTATAATACAGAGACTTGCTATCTGGCTGGAAATGAAAATAAACCTCTCACATCTGTAACTTTGATAATGTCTCTCTACTGATATTTGTTCATATGTCTTGGTAATTGCCTGCAATAAGTTACCAAAGATATTTTTTTGTCTTACTTACCTATTTGTTTTGCCTGCCTTAATTTCCTGACAGAGATCAATGAATTCTAATAGTGAGTTTCTAATCTTTACCCACAATAAGAACTAATTTATTAATTATCTCACCTCTTTATGAAGTTTTATTTTATTTTATTTGAGTTATAGGAATTGGGAAGCTAGCACATATCTGTTTATTCTTAATAGGTTATAGGTTAAGGAATATGTTTGTACGAAGGGTAATATTCTACAGGACACACTGAATTCTGTCGCATCTTATCTGTTCTCCTGATTCTGAACTGGCTGTACTTTGCAGTTCCAATTCTAGGATATACTTGTGAATTCCAGGCATATTTAGCTAAACTTGTCATAAGCAGTGGTGATGTATTTGAATGTGTTTGAAATTTGAATGATGAATTCCCAATATTTCCCAATATTTGAGAGTAAAATTAGAGTTAGAAAGTTATAACTCAGTGGTTACTTGAAGAAGCTAAAAATCACAGATCTTACATCTATTAAACAATGTTTTTCAGACTGTGTATTGTGATCTAGTAGGGTAATATTTTTTTTTAAATAAAGTAAAAGGGAATAAAAATACAAAATTATGTCAGAAGTAAGTGTTGTTTTATGAAACTTTGCTTCATTTCTATGTTGATTGGTTCCTAATGTAAACTGTATTTTGATTGTGAGTAGCCAATAAGGTTGAAAGCTGCTGACTCATAGCAGTGATTCTCAAAATGTAGTGCACAGAGAATTTTGTGAGAACTTCTCTTTAAAATAATTGAGAGAGAGAGAGAGAGAGAGAGAGAGAGAGAGAGAGAGAGAGAGAGGAAGAGAGAGAGAGAGAAAGAGAGAGAGAAAGAGAGAGAGAGAGAGAGAATGCTAATTGTCTTTCTCTACCATACAAGATTCTGAACCAGTAGAGCTGAGGTGAGGCCCAGGAATATGCTTTATTAACAAACATTCCAGATGACTCAAATACAGGTAGTCTTTGTCACACTTTGAAAATCAGTACTCTTGTGAAAATAGAGGAAGGAGACTATGAGCTATAGCTTTCTTCTACGGAAGTAAAGGAAATTATTCTTTATTGTAATTGGTATACTAAACCAAACATATTTGGGAAAACAAGAAATAAAATTAAATCATTAGACAATTTTGTACATTTGATATGTGGAAATGATATACAATAACTCCTTTAGTGGCTTGAGAAATTAAGTTTAATCCAACTAGATTTCTCAGTTAGAATTCTAACTTCAAAAATGAAATTAGAATAAACTAAGAGAGGACTATTTTATCGGATATGGTATAGCAAGCCAGAAATGAAATTTCTTTCTAAATGTCTTTTGGTTACCATTACCCCATCCCATTTCTCCATTGGCAAGGTGGTGATTGAACCTTACCATAGCTGTAGCTGGAAAAAGACGTGATCTTAATGACTGTTCTTAGACCATGTCCAGACTGTTCTGGGGGCCTCAATGTTTGTTGTTTGGCTTATAGTCATGGGTGTATCCGTGGGAGTGTGTTGAGTTTTATATCTCACCTATAAGGAAGCAGCAATCTCTTTTCCTTGATTCTGGTGTAGCTCTGTTAGGATGGATTCTACTTCCTGGTTCCCGTCTAACAGAGCATGCCAAGTTGTACCTCTCAGAAGCCTGGTTTATCTCTCAGTTTTTCCAAAATCTCAACTAGTAAAATGAAGGTCTGTTTAGTTTTGCCTCAACTCTTTTATCATGTAATAAGAAACAATGTTTGATACTACATATCAAGGAAAAACTATAAACCCAGCCAGATCCCATTAACAAAATTTTATATCTGATTCTTGAAATATTATTAAGCAAAAATACTCTCAGAAACTAACCCTAAGTAGTGAGTAATGTCTTGCATTTAACTACCCTCTCACACCTCCTGAAGGGAGATAATTACAAAATAATTTAGGCATTTATCAAACATAGGTTGACACTTTAGTTTTGTTTTCTTTTTCTCTTCCAAGATGGTAAGATGTCACAGAAAGAACTCTAAGGAATCCATTGCAATCAAGGTGCATTTTAATATACTTTTATTGTGGTTGCACAAAATAGTAAAGCTTCTCTTAAGATGAGAAAATGGACTCTTTTAGAACTGATTGAACATGTCATGCTTAAATAAATAGATAATGTGAGTGTCAACTATAATCCATGAGGTGATGGAATATTTAAGCAAAGGCTTCTTGAGATTCCAGGATTAAAATCTTTGAGAAAAGATTTATATAAGAAATGATTTTTACTAAGTAGATTAGGGGGTAAACTACATGAAAAAAATGAAATATTTATATATTTTTGGATACCTAGGAATTCTGTAATCTCATAGGAAGCCAAAATACAGTTCTTCCCCAAAAGATAGACAATAAAGTTATTGCAAATCACTCACAGTATGATTTGGTTGGGTAATATAGAGGTAAGTACAGTAAAAAGAGTTGTTGATTCATTCAGTACACATTATTGATTGCTTGTTGGATAGTCTCTGTACCAAATGTCAATGTCAAGAATATGGAGAATTTTGTTGGAATATGTCTTATAATGCTCATAGTATTTTGGATGTAGCAAAAATTAGTTGTAGTACCATTAACAGTAGGAAACGTATTCATTCATTCCACATGGGCTTGCAAATAAAAAAATCACTTTTCAAGATGATTTTAAGCTTTGAATGTGTATAGGCGAACATTCTTAGGTGTACATATATTTAATTAAATTCCTATTACAAGTCAGATTTTACTATTAGTTTTTAATATGCTTTTTTTCCCCACCGATGAAATATTACTAATGTGTATTAAAATCTAAACAGGTGGTCTGATAATGATCCTAGATTGAGTTTTAAATTGTTTTTGATATTTCTATATATCCAATTTTTTGTAAGAATACCCAAAAATATTTTGAAATAAAGATTTATAAAACTATTAATGACCACATTAATTGTTATAAAAATATTTAAACCTTCATATTTTAAAAGTTTATTTGAAATTTCGATTGATACACTTTACCATGCTATATAATACTAAATTACTTTATAAAAAATGTTCAACAATTACTTGAAATGGAGTAATTGGTCATGTTTCTATCATTAAGAAATAAGGTATATGTTATGCCAGACTAGATTGCATTTGTTTTCCTTATTCTTAGGTCATCTGAATAGCTTTATTCTTTTATTTCTTATACAAATTTCCAAAATTAGTAATCCAGTTTAGACACATATAAAAATATTGGGGTCCAGACATTCATGAATGACCTAACTGTAATTCTGCTTTCTTGTTTAGATAACACAGCTTTTCCCAGAAGAAGTTAAAGAAATGGACATTTTTTAGGGGAAAATATGTGTTTGTCAAAAGATTGAGCTTTCTTTTTGAGCAGCCTTCAAAACTGAAGTAAATAAGACATGAAATTTAGCTTTCGACAGGCTTAATTCAGATAGTATGGACCAAATACAAATGTCAATAGCCCCCTGTCATAAGATTAGCTCATTACCTTGGTCCAGTTGTTCAGATTAAGTGTGAAGTATCACAAAACTCAAAGGTAAATAGTTAAAAGTGATGGCTAAAATATTTTTTGTTCAATAGAAATGTGGAAACTCTGACTGGGTGTTTATTCATTTCACACTACAGGAGATCAGGCAGTAAAATGGTACTCCTTATAAAATAACTACATTTAAAATCAAGTTTCATGTTTGTTTGTTTTTTTTTATTTCTACAATACTAAATAAATATTAAGGTTATTACGTTGTTTGTTTTATGTTAGGAAAAGATCCACATAAAAATCATGTAAATTTTTATGTCTTGCTGTGCTAATTTTTTTATAGCTACTTATTAAAATCCTTTAAATGAAAACCAAGAAAGGACAGGACTCCTGTAAAAATCTCACATCTTTCTCTTTTACACACTTTTTGCATTGCAGGCTACTTCATTTCCCTCTTTCTTAAACTCTCTTCTTCTCTTGTCCTTGGCAAGAGCAGAAAAGCCTTGCATTATGGTTAAGGTATTTTGGTTGTAAAGCAAGACCAGCTGGTATTAAATTCAAATGGTTGTGCCTCTTATAAGCTTTGCTTCCTGGAGTACGTTTATTTCTTTATCACTTTAGGACTTTGCTTTCTTAACTGGTAAAGTGGAAATAGTAAGAGGAACTTTAAAAAAATAAGTTTGAGAAAAATAGCAAATAAAATAATGCATGTAGAACTTGCTTAGCTAAGCGTTTGACACACAGGAATCATTCAACAAATGTTAGCTAAAATTATTATGTTATAATACAGGATTTTAAAATGAGACTTGTAAATTCTGCTGACATTTGAAAGCCAACAACAACATATAGGTACAAATAGTTACATATCCTAAAGTGAAGTACTAGGCCTTTTCCTCTGCAGTTCATAGTTAAAAGTTCTTAAAAACCTATCTTTCCACCATTGGAGATGACCAGGTTCAACTGTTATAAGTGATCAAGTTTGGGGAGGTTGGAAGGAATTGCATTTGGGGATGAAGGGATGTTTTAGTGCAAGAGACATTAAAGGGACAGCTCAAAGGTTAGTATGTGTCCATCATTAGGGGATCATAGGATGGTAGGAGACTAGGTGGGCTGAGATAGGAGAGCAGTGGCAGAGATAGGGCTGCACCAGGAGGAAACTTCATAAACTAGTACCTAGGGGTCAAATATGCATATTTCAATATTCTAAATCTTGGCCATTAAGAAAGAAACTGTTCTAGAACCCTTTAGAAAGAGTGCTGCTTCAAGTGCTTAAATGGTTTCCTGATGGGATAATATAATCTAGGAGCTGAGGAGGGAATTGAAATTAATTAACTGGAAGAGACACTATTTTCTTCAGAACTGAAGAAAGGAGAGTTTCCTTAATGTGGCCACATAAGGTCAAGTCAGCTTTGACCATCTTTCAATTCCAGGGAGTACAAAACAACCAGCTCCAGAGTGAATCAGTCATGAAAAACGGTACCACTCTCTACTTAATCACTGTGCTTGATGCTAGTGAGCCAGAAATAATAGTCAGTGGATGGGAGATTGTGAAGAGAATCTAAACATATACCCCTTCCATACTTCTTCCAGGTTTTAAGCAAAACCAAATTGATGGGGAAGTACAGAGTTGTATGCATTTTGAGTTTGGGTTATTTACTTGAACTAAATACTTAAAAATTTGGAAACACAACATGTTATGACTAAAAAGGCACGGTAAAGTAATGTTACCTGCTGGAAATTTCATTGGAGGATGATAAAACTAGCTCACAGAGATTATTTTGAAGGGAGATAGCAGAAAACTAAAATATATATAAACTTAAATATAAATAAATATATAAACTTAAATATAAATAAAATTGAAGTCCAATTCTTTTAATAAAATCATCACTTAATATAAGCTAATATGTATGCCCTTAACAACTATGTGACCTAATTACAGGAGATACATATCTTGATGCCCTATGGAAGCATGAATGCCAGTTACAGAAATGAAATTTTACGGTATAGGAGAAAACGCAATATACCTCATGAGAAATACAGATGTATGGTGGTAACACTGACTACCTGAATGATCTTTAGTAAGTATTCTAATATTTCTGGGTCCCATATTCCTCATCTGTAACATGAAGTTATCTATAATAAGGTAATGGACGGATAACTGACTCTGGGTGGTGAACTATACACAACTGCACTGCAGAGATGATGTATTACAGAATTGTACACTTGAAACCTTTATAATTTTACTAAGCAATGTCACCCCCAATAAATTTAATAAAAATTAATAAAAATAAAAAATATAAATACTGTAAACTGACATATATGGTAAGTTTCCAATAAGAAGCAAACATTGGCTGGACATACTAGATATATTTAGAGGAGGGAGAGTTTACCGTGGACTTGATCAATTGGGAGAATATTTTTATGCCAAGGCTACTGTCACTTCTCATCTGGACTCTTACAATAATAGCCTTCTGATAAGTCATTCAGCTAGGTACTTGAAAAACTAGTTGGTAAACAAACTGACTAAGGTGTGTAGACTTATAAAACTTAGTCTCCTCTGGGAGAGAAGTAATTGGATAGTTACAGTGACATCATGCTTTTTGGCTATGTTTGATACATTAATCTAATAAGGAGGCTCATTAAATGTGACACTTCCCAACTGTCATGTGAAAGAAAAAATTTCCAATAAGAACTGTTGTGTAAACTGAGGCCAAGGGTGAGTTGGTAGTTACCAAGATGAGAGAATATTAGTTTGTGAGAAGGCCAAAAGAACTTGATGTTTTTAAGAATGTGAAATAAATTCAGTATGGTCTGCAACTCTCAGTTGGGGGAAAAAAGGCTTGAGAGATGAATGTCAAGATCCTGTAGGGATATGGAAGCATTCTCACTTGAGAATAGCTCACAATTTTTGTTGAGTTTGGGTAATACTGGAGAAAACATCATCTTCAAGAGGAATACAAATAAAGAAAGGCTTGGCGTATAAATACATACTTGGAAGTTGTGGGGTTTTTTTCTGTTTTTTTTAAATTGACCAAATGTTTTAGCTTAGTTTCATCACTACTTACGGTGGTATGGTAGAAACATTTCATTATAATGTATGATACTTTGGAATTGGCCTGGAACAATTGGAGTATTATTCCTACAGAAAACACAAAAATTACAGTTCTTATTAACATGAGTCCAATACTGTATCAAATGGTGTTCATTGAAGCTTAATCTTCTGGACAGGATGAATTCAAAATTGTTTCCTTAAGTCACTCAGTTTCACAAGTTTGTGTCAGTTTCCTAAATGTTTTCAGCCACCCTATTTTTCAAGATGCTGTATAGTTTTTGAAGTATCTTGTTCATCCCCAAAAGCACTCCCTAATGAAGAATGGTTTGCTCTCCATCAATCTGACCTGTTTTGTTCTATATTTCCTTTTGTGCCTTGCGCACTTGTTGGGTTTACTAAAAAATAATAGATGATTGACAGAGGTGATAATGAGGCGGCAAATGACAGTGTCTGTTGGTATATCTCCCTTCAATAGCTTATTTCCCTGGGATTGGGGCCTTCAACAGAACTGTTAATATTTATTTAATGGGTTTCTCTTACAGTTGTTTTATGGAATTCCTTTCAGTCAAGACTATTTTTTTTTTTTTTTTTTTTTTTTGAAATAAGATGACTAGGATATCATTGACCGTATAAGAGAAGGTATATGAGTAATTGCCTTTGAGTCTATGGTTAGAGTAACCTGCGTCTTGCTGGTTATTATCTGTTGCTCCTCTGCTTAGAAAAGAGGGGACGCTTTTCGCAGTAATAATGAGAAATCTTTACTCCCTAGGGGCTTCCATACTTCTCTATATTCACAATTTGCTCCTTTAAGGCACAAACATGGCATCATAATTTATAATTATGTCCCAGAGCAATACTAGGTAAGGGGATTTATTAATATTCTAGCTTGTTTTTTGAGGTTTTAATATATCTAGTCTCTAATAAAAATACCTTTAATGAAAGTTTGAATTTATATGAAAACCCAACCTAATAGGGGCTCTAAAAAAAGCTCTCATTCTGAGCACTTCAAGATGAAAGTGTCAAACCAGTAGGATCCCTATATTTAACTTCAAAGATGTTGTAGCCACTTCTATAGCTCTTTTTAAATGCTTTTTAATACCTTCTGATGTTCCTTTCCTTAGCCATTCTCCAACTTCAGTGGCCATGATACATTAACTATTTTGTTTCTCCAGAGCCCGATTTATTTCATTCTGGGTAGTCTTTCTTGTTCACAGGTACTTTTCCCCCTACATTTGAGCTTATACTTTCAATTTTGTATATATATAAAATTTTTAATATATATGCTTGGTGCAAAAGTAATTGCGTTTTTTTCAATTATTTTTAACCTTTTAAACTGCAATTATTTTTGCACCAAGCTAATATATAACTATATGTCTCTCTATAAATTTTTAATATATATATAACTTTATACATCATTATTTAGTTATGTATATACTGGGGGTGCCAAAAATACATACACAAGTGGACACTTTGGTTAACATTGCTCAAGCCGTAGTTCACCATAATCAGTCTGGATGCTGATGGTAACCACTTTGAGCACCTCTTGTAATTGCAGAAGTCAAATGTGACTTGTATTCATCTTTTGTTACCAGTATATATTGAGTATTACAATTTTAATACATTGTTTTCCTTTCTTAAAATGTGTATACATTTTTTGGCACCCTCTGTGTGTGTGTATACACATATGTATGTACACACACACACACACAGAGGGTGCCAAAAAATTATATATATTATTATATATATACAGAGGGTGCCAAAAAAAGTATACACATTTTAAGAAAGGAAAAAAACTGTATTAAAATGGTAATACAATCAATGACGCTAGCATTCATTTGATTAACGCCGTCTTTTGAGCGAAATGTCATGCTACGCGTTGCTACTGTAATTCAACTTGAAAACGTAATACATAGATAACATCTTTTAAAATGTGTACATTTTTGGCACCCCTGGTATATGTTATATATGTCTGTATATAAAACTAATCTGAAAGAATATGCCCAAGACTACTTCAAATGTACTTTATTTTATATGTATGAAGTTTCCCATAGTAGGTTCTCATTGAAATTTCTTTTGCTTGAGCGCTTGAAGCACTTGAGTCATTATGATTTCATTTCAACATTTTTTTCCTCCTTTTTTCTCATTCCCATATTATCAGGATTTCAGGATTACTATTGTGGCTTTGCCAGTCCTTTAAGTCTGCCCTGGTGATTTCTTTTGACACAATCTGATAGGAAAGCACAAACTTATTTTATTATTTGTTTAGTTTGGAACATTGAGTTTATAATCATAGGACCTTAACTCCCCTCTCTTCAATGTCTTCTTCTCAATACTCTGCAGCTACTGCAAGTATACTGTATGTTTTGTTGGTGTGCTCTGAGTTACCATTTTTGACCTTTTGAGCAATTAGCTAACTGTGGAGTTATATATATCTAGCTATTCTAAATTCCGTACCTGTTGATTTTCATTTTGCTATTCCATTCCGTTATTTATTTTTTAAATATTTAATATTGGGGAAAATTGTGGGGATTAAAATATCCAGTTCTGACCTTCAAGGGCTTTATCATCTATGGAAGAACAGTTACACACAAAGAAATACAAAGAAATATATATATACATTGTGGTAAAAAAGAGTAAGATAATTGCTGTTAGTGAAGTCTGTACAAATTTCAGTGGGGCATAAGAGTAAGCACATCTGCATCTTTCAGGGGTAAAGGAAGATTCTATAAGAAATCATATTTAGGCTGAGCCATAAGTAATGACCAGGAGTCTTCTTCTGGGACCAACAGCGTGAGAATAGTCCCAGCAAAAAGGAATAACATGAAATGTGGACAGGTGAGAGGACAAGGTGAGTTTGAAGATTTCCAGTATATCAGAGTAATGTAGGGTAGGGATGGGTTACTGCAGATGAAGAAGAAATAGGACAGGTAGATGGGACCAAGCCCAGAAGTGTCTTGTGTGTAATTGAAAGGAATTTGGAGTACATCTTGTAAAGCACCAGTTGTCATATTGTGTTTTTTGAACATTTTGCTGTAGAATGTTAGTGCACATTCAATAGGAAAGAGGTTTTAGTGCCAAAAAAGTGGGGGAATAGTGAGTTAAAAATAATTAACCAGTGTCTTATTTCATGTCTTCTATAATTCATTATTATTATACAGTTTACATCATGAATCTAGAGGAATTTAGAAAAAAGTTTACACTACCTCATTATAACTTTTTTTAAGGAAGCTTCCTATGATACTAAAATCTAAATTAGATTCATAGCAATTCTTATAATATATAGTTATATATTTTACAATTTGTTTATTTTTTGTTTTTCATCTTAGATTATAATCACCCTGAAGATAGGGACTGTGTCATTTTTATTCACCTTTCTACTCAGAACCTGGTATAATGCTCAGTATATATATTATGAAGAAATAGTTGCACATTTGTAGCAATTATTTTGGGAGAATTTTATAAATGATAAGGGGATCCACTGAGGAATTTTGAGCAGAGCATTCTTCTAAAAAAATCAGATTTGTAATTTAGGCACATCTTTGAGGCTGCACTATGGAAGTTAAATGAGAGGAACAAGATCAAGGGACCTGAGTCCAACTGAGAGATGGAATAGGTAAAGAACAGAAAGAAAAAAAAAAAAGAGAGAGGTTTGGAGATGATTCAGGAAGTTCAGTGGGTTAATTAGGTATTGCAGTTGTAACAAATAAACACAAATTTAGCAGCTTACACAACACAAATTTCTTCTTAGAGTTTTGTGGTTTAGAAATCTGCATGCGTCTCCCTAGGCTGGAATTGAGGTGTCAGTGGGATTGTGTTCCTTTCTGGAGGCTCTAGGGAAGAATCTATTTTCTTGTCCTTTCCATCTTCTGGAGGCTGCCCACATTCCTTGGTTTATAATCCTTCCTCCATCTTCAAGCCAGAATGTTGCGTCTCTCTGTGCCTTTGTTCTGTAGTCCGATGTACCTCTGATTCCCAATTCTACTTTAAGAACCATTGTTATTATATTGGGTTCACTGGATAATCTAGTATAGTCTTTTTATTTTAAGATAAAATGATTACCAACCTTAATTCCATCTGCAGCCTTAATTTCCTTTGCCATGTAACATAGCATATTCATAGGTTCCTGGGATAAGGACATGAAGAACTTTGGAGGGCCATTATTCTGCCTGCAACATCCAGTTTACAAACTGATATAGGAGTGAGGGATGAGTCAACGATCTGATACAGGTTCCTAGTTTGTGCACTTGAGCAGATACTGGGTGTCAGAAACTGAAATAGGGAAATCAGAGATTGGTACCCACTTATAGGAAAATAATGAGCTCAGACACAGCCATGTTAAATTTCAGAGGTAATTGAGAGGAATGCTGGGTGACGCATAATCTGGACTCTCTCAATGGGAGGCTTCTCACCTCACCCCTGCCCTTGGAATGTACAGTTCTGCCAACTATTTCCACAGTGGGAGCTGTCTCAAGGACATGGCTTTGAGAGAATAAGGTGTTGAGACAATTTGGATGATATATGTGACTGGAACCAGTTGAGGCCTCTATATAAATGTTTAAGATTCTGGTGGGTGGATGTGGAGGTCTAATCTTGAGGTCAAGCCAAGTGGCAAGCTTCGTATGTAAGTTCCCTTATTTAAATCAGACCAATTTGAGTGGTCTGCCTCTTTCTTCAGTCTCTCCTTGCCCTCCATGTATAAGAGCCAGTTTGTAAACCAGCAAGGGGCCTCTGAATTGTGTCTAAAGCACAAGAGAGAGTTATGCTAGAGATACTGTTTTGGAGATGGACAGCGTTGAAATAATAGTTGAAATCTCCAAACTGGTAAGTTTTCTCTGAAAGGTCTGAAAACAGAGAAAAACCGAAAAATTCCTGAAGAATGTACTGATGTGCATCATTCAATATATGGCAATTTTAGATATGATGAAATAAAGTAAATGAAGCTGAGAAAACTATTAATATGAAGACGAGTTACTCAGAAACTGTTTATAATTGTAAATTAAGTGTTGGAGAGGCTGTGGAGAAAAAGGAACCCTCATACACTGTTGGTGGGAATGCAGACTGGTATAGCTGCTATGGAAGGCAGTGTGGAGGTTCCTCAAAAAATCAAGAATAGAATTATCATATGACCCAGCAATCCCTCTCCTGGGTATCTACCCCAAAAAATCTGAAAACATGTATCCGTAAAGATATATGTGCTCCAATGTTCATTGCAGCTTTATTTATGTGGTCAAGACATGGAAACAACCACGACAGATGACAGATGACTGGATAAAGAAGATGTGGTATATATATACACAATGGAATACTATTTTGCCATAAGAAAAGATGAAATAGTGCCATTTGCGACAACATGGGTGGATCTTGAGATTATTATGCTAAGTGAAATAAGTCAGACAGAAAAAGTCGAGAACCATGTAATTTCACTGATATGTGGGATATAAAACTGAAAGCAACAAAGGCACAAGACAAAGAAATAAAAACTCATAGATAATACTTTAGTGGTTACCAGAGTGTAAGGGGGGATGGAGGTGGTAGATGAGGGTAAAGGGGGTCAAATATATGGTGATGGAAGGAGAACTGACTCTGGGTAGTGAACACACGATGTGATATATAGGTGATGTATTACAGAATTGTATACTTTAAGCCTGTGTAACTTTACTAACCACTGTTACCCCAATAAACTTTGATAAAATTTTAAAAAATAATGGTTTTAAGTTTTTAAAATTCTCATTCCTGGTCAATAAAAACAAGGACTGCAGTGGGTTTACCTCTGTAAAGAACAACCTAAGACAGAAACAATCTGGCCAACCAATTGTGGACTAAATGCCTAAATGTTTAAATTCTTTTCAATATTATACCACTTGGTCAGCAAATGTTATTCTCCTTCCTTATTTGAAACTACAAAATCAACTCAGTAATTGGGATTTATTTCATTCACATGTAAGAATCCTTCTTGGAAAAATATATATACTATTTGTAATTAAAGAGAATGTACAGATGAAACCAATTTTCTTTAAAAAAAATAAAAATCATGTCTTCAAAAATGTAACTGGTAACAGATAGGCTATAACTGTGGAAACTATAATATGCCTTGTAAATAGTGTTTGAAATGCCAAAGTTGTAGTTGGAAATATATACATTTGAAAAAGAATTTCTTTAAGTAGAAAACTTCTCCTTATTTCTTCAGCACTATTCAAAGTTAAGAGCTTTAAAATGGGTAGATAAAATTTGCTATTCCTTAAATAGAAACAGATATAGAGGGTTTAAAGAAGTAAAAAAAAAAAAAAAATGTTACTCCGTTTCAGTAATTTAGTACTTTTCAAGAAATCTTTATAATTTAGGCTCTTGAATGTGTTTTCCTGCAAGGAAGGAGATTCCCTGAGGAGACAAATTATCAGTGAATGAACTGTCCTTTTCATTTATAAATTAGTCTCCTGTAAGCCTGACTGGCAAGAATCCGTCTCCTGAAATATGATTACTCCTCCTAGGAAGGATAAAAATTGAGTTTCTCAGCCATGAAAGCTGAGGATAGAATTTGGATCCTGATAACTTCACTAAAAGAGTTTCTCAACATTTTACATTTCTAACCATAATCCATGTCTCGGGTAATCAATAAATTAAAACTGATCAGTGTCTTATAAAAGCCTGCATCTGCTTTCTTATGATTAATTATACTAGAGAAACCTATGTTGGATAAAATATTCTTCATTTGCCTAAATGATAAAATGTCATTATCATTTCTATTGCATTTGCTTTATTGCTCAAGATCCTGGTGATAAACACTTTGACAATTAGCCCTTAATGACTTGTCTTCCCTACAGGGTAATGATGATAATGCCTGTTTTTTGTTTTGTTTTATTTTCTTGTTTATTTTTTTTCTGCCAACAATAAAGCATCCATCTGTCAGTCTTTTCTGTATACTGAAGCCATGCTGCTCTTGGCATGGCTCATATGTGTAAATGTTTCATTTATGAATCATTCCTCCCCCTGACTCCTCTGCAGTACAGAAATATGCCACAAACGATCAGCTGTCTTGCAGTTCATGTGCCTCTAAATCTGGCATCATATTTGCTCTGTCATTTCCTCAGTAATTTCCATTTCCAGGAGGAAGTTGTCCTACATAATTCTCATGAATTTATTTTTCAAACAATTATGCTAAAAGCTATTTAATGTGTAAGTGATAGAACTGGTTGTCTTAATATTTTATTTGTCATCACATTTTTTTCCTGCCCATTTCCTTCGTTGTAGACTTCTGTTGCACAGGCAAATAAATCCTCAGTACAATTCAATTTAGCAATTCAGAAGACAACACACATTCTTTAGGCAGTCAATGATGTTGAAATTATGGTAAAAGGGTTAGAAAATTACATTTTTGTGTAAAATATTCTTTTGCAGCATCTCCTCAGATGTATATTATTTTATGAACAGATTATCTAGTTTGATGACCTGACAACCTTGTTTTATACGCGACTGACTATAAACTCTAAGTGTTCATGAACAGTCTAGTTAACTGCTTTACAGAAGAGTTTTCAACATTGGCAACTTGAATCCACCTTTTTTGAAGACTAAAGGAGTTAAAGTATGGTGAATATTTCTACGAGTAGAATCGGCTGGAGAGAGGGGATGGTAGGAATCTAAGAAAACCACAGCATTGTCCTTAGATCTCTCTTGAAGACTTTAGTAGATAAATTAATAAGAGAAACTCAAAGGGCAAAGAAGAGACAATCATGACCCATCACACAATAATCAAAGTTTTGTTTGTCACTCTTATTTTTATATACTAGGCCATGCTACCCTGGAAGAATGGCTAACAAGATCAGAGACTGTTGAGAGCCAGGTGGGGTCATTACGAAGGTTTAGAGAATTATTTGGTTTAGAGCAGAACAACTCCAAACAATTGATAGGATAAGAATTACGACTTGTCCAAGTTTACTCAAACATGCAATACTAGAGCCACATACAAAAACCAGAAATTAAGTAAAGAAGATATGGTATAAAATGGGGTAATTTCTTTGGACATGATATAAGTTGGAGTTTTATAAATTATCTTTCAGTATATTCCTGTGAGGAATTACTTATTTGGTGTGATATTAGGTATGCTAGGAAAGAATCCCAGGTCACTGTCACCTAAAGGGTGCTATAGTTCAAATTTTACTTGGATAAGTAAATAAATAATGCAAGAAGGAATGGGGGAAATGAGTATTCATAAGCATATTTGTGTGCTGTTTTAGTTCTGATGTTTTCTGGATGTGATGGATGCTATCAGTGAGGCAGCAGAAAAGACAGGAGAACTTGAGCGCTGTGCTCTGTCAGAGATGGTGATAGATGTACAGGTTTGGGCTGAGAGCAGGTAGCCTGAGGGCATTTCTTGCTGAAAGAGGGGGTCAGGGTGGAGTTGAGAAGAGGACTCCAAAAGGTACATAACATGTTTGTTTTTTCAGTATCCATTCTATGTTCAAAACAAATGGCTACTTTGTTTATTTTTCCTGAAGACCACTTGTTCCTTAACCATATTTCAGAAAGATCACATATGAATAGCTTTTTGACCTTTCCATTACAAACTAAGCATGATGGCCATTTAAATTTCATCCAGTGCCTTCCTCCTCAAATAAGTCTGCACTGATTTTTCAGTAGTTGGTTAGGAATGGTTTTTTCAAGACAAGAGTTTCTTGCGCATGCTCCTTTCCATTCACTCCATTCATTCATTCATTCGTTTTATTCAAAACACACACACACACACACACACACACACACACACACACACACACACCTGCCCCCACATACCCACACGCATACCCTGCCTGACCTTCAATATCTCATATAATGTTGACAGAACTAATTTTTAAATTAAAGTAATATTGATAATTGTGCCTTAATTTGGCCAAAATTTCAATGAACAAAAGGAGAATATTATCTTTTCAAAGTTAATATGTATTTTTTTTCAAAATTATGACAATGCAAGTAAGATTTCTACCTGATAATTTTTTTATTTTTGATGACGAAATCTTGGATTAGAAAAATGCTTACTTCTGATAATATTTACTTCAATTTTTTTTTTTTTTTATTTCCCACTCTAAGTAAAACTTCTGTCTCCTGACCAATTTAGTAGAAATTTCTTGAATTTAGTATTATTTTGGAGAGTATCCTCCAGGTAGAAAATTGTTTCCCTTCCTGCCTGTTGACTGTTGGGATGCATTTCTACAGCCTATTCATTCCTTGGCATTTCCATGGAAACTGAGATAAGTGGGCCAATTACTGACAGTTTGATGGTGATGGTGGTGTGCTATTGGATGTCTGCCCTTCTGGAATAGCAATTTAATTCTACACAGTCTGCTAAATAGCTGCAGCCTCTCCTCGTACCCTCTAAATAAGGGCATTCAAATCGTTTTGCTATTTTCACGTTTGAATAAACTATGGTATGTGGGTGGACACAAAAATCCTATCAGTGGGAGTGCAACTATGACACCAGGTGCTCCTTGAGGGTAGACATTGTATCTTATAAACTTTCTAAACCCTGCCAATAGCTAATATGGTCTTAAATATAGCAGGGGTTCAATAAATGTTTGTAGAAATATATCAAAGTGTATTAATGTAAAATCAAGTAACATTTTTTGTGACTCCAAATGTCCTAATGAAATAAGTTAAAAATTATTTTCATTATGTGCATGTAAGTGTAATGGAGGAAAAAACCCACAACATTGTAGGAAAAAAAAATACCATTTTCAAGGGGAAAAATGATTCTCTTTCACTCATATAATTTTTTCTTAGATTCTAGTAAAATTCATTTTTTCCTTCTCAATGAAAAGCCACTATTGTTTCTTTCTTATTTTTGTTTTAAATTAAAGTTTATTGGGGTGATGATTGTTAGTAAAGTTTCATAGATTTCAGGTGTACAATTCTGTAATACGTCATCTATATATCACATTGTGTGTTCACCACCTAGAGTCAGTTCTCCTTCTATCACCATATATTTGATCCCTTTTACCCTCATCTACCACCCTTCTGCCTCCTTACACTCAGGTAACCACTAAACTGTTGTCTGTGTCTATGAGTTTTTGCTTCTTCATTTGTTTGTCTTGTTCTTTTGTTTTTTTCAGATTTATATCCCACATATCAGTGAAATGATATGGTTCTCAACTTTTTCTGTCTGACTTATTTCGCTCAGCATAATAATCTCAAAATCCATCCATGTTGTCACAAGTAGTACTATTTCATATTTTCTTATGGCAGAATAGTATTCCATTATGTATATGCTCCACAATTTCTTTATCCAATCATCTATCAAAGGACACTTTGGTTGTTTCCATGTCTTGGACGCCGTAAATAAAGCTGCAGTGAACATTGGAGCACATATATCTTTACGGATACATGTTTCCAGATTTGGGGGGTAGATACGCAGGAGAAGGACTGATGGGTCATATGGTAATTCTATTCTTGATTTTTTGAGGAACCTCCACACTGCCTTCCATAGCAGCTATACCAGTCTGCATTCCCACCAACAGTGTATGAGGGTTCCTTTTTCTCCACAGCCTTTCCACCACTTATTACTATTTGTCTTGTTGATGATAGCCATTCTTACTGGGGTGAGGTGATATCTCATTGTGGTTTTTATTTGCATTTCTCTGATGATTAGTGATGTTGAGCATTTTTTCATATGTCTATTGGCCATTTGTATGTCTTCTTTGGAAAAATCTTCTGCATATTTTTTAATTGGATTTTTTGTTGTTGTTGTTGAGTTGTGTGAGTTCCTTGTATATTTTGGATATTGGTCCCTTATTGGAGTCATTGTTTGCAAAAATCTTCACCATTTGGTTGGTTGACTATTTTGTTGATGGTTTTGTTTGCTGTGCAGAAGGTTTTGAGTTTGATATAGTCCCATTCATTTATTTTAGCTTTTACTTCCCTTGCCTTTGTAGTCAAATTCATAAAATGCCCTTTGAACCCAAGGTCCATAAGTTTCTTCTATGCAGTTTGTTTTTTCAGGTCTTATGTTTAGGTCTTTGATCCATTTTCAGTTAATTTGGTAGGTGGTGACAGATAGCAGTCTAGTTTCCTTTTTTGCACGTGGCTTTCCAATTCTCCCAGCACCATTTATTGAAGAGGCTGTCTTTTTTCTCCATTCTATGTTTTTGGCCTCTCTGTTGAAAATTATCTGTCAATATTTATGTGGGTTTATTTCTGGGTTCTCAGTTCTATTCCATTGGTCTGTGTGTCTGTTTTTTCTGCCAGTACCATACTGTTTGGATTATTGTTGCCCTATCATGCAAGCGGAAGTCAGGGAGTGTGATACTGCTAGCATTGTTCTTTTTTCTTAGGATTGCTTTGGCTATTCGGGGTCTTTCATGGTTCCATACAACTATGGTTCCATACAACTCTGGTGATTTTTTTGTTCTATTTCTTTAAAAAATGCCATTGGGATTGCATTGCATCTGTATATTGCTTTGGGTAATACAACCATTTTAACTTGTTGATTCGTCCAGTCCATGAACATGGAATATCTTTCCATTTCTTTGTGTCTTCAATTTCTTTTAAAAATGTCTTATAGTTTTCAGTAGATAAATCTTTCACATCCTTGGTTAAGTTTATTCCTAGGTATTTTAATGTTTTTGTTGCAATTGCAAAAGGAATTGTTCTTTTTGTGTGTTTTTTTTTTTCCATTTCTTTTTCTGAGATTTCATTACTAGTATATAGCAATGCAATGGACTTTTGTACATTGATTTTGTAGCTGGCAACTTGACTGTATTCGCTTATTGTTTCTAACAGCTTTTTGGTGCAGTCTTTAGGGTTTTCTGTATATAGCATCATGTCATCTGCAAACAGTGACAATTTGACTTCCTAATTCCCAATTTGGATACCTTTTATTTCTTTCTCTTGCCTGATTGCTCTGGCTAGGACTTCCAACACTGTTGTTTCTTTTTAAAGTAAGGATTTCAAAAATAGTTTTAGACTCTTCTTCTATTATATATAAATGGTTTTGTAGTGAGGTGGCCATTCTATTGTAGATAAGACCTTCAAATAAGTGGCCATAATGTCTTTTTACCAGAGCAATAATAACAATTGGTTAAATGAATTTAAAACCTTGAGTTTAGCAATATTCTTAAAAAAAAGAAAAGTTTCAAAACCCATGGAAGACAAGTGAGAATTGTAAGGAAGAAAATAACTAGAAAGGCAAGAAGCATCTCTGATGCTGTTTAAGCAATGGAGAGGAGAGTCAACAATTTTGGCCAAATGAGTATATACAATAAATGTTGTGAGTTTCTGTGTGAGATAAGAGAATCATTACATTTATTAAATTATTGTAAGACTAGCAAATATAAGGCTAAAGCTGCATAGTCTTTTCTAAGTATAAACTCTGTGTGATTGAAACAAATGGAAATAGTACGGGTCCTAAATGAACTACTTAGCTTATCTGTAGATCAAAGTGCTGAGGATGTCAGATTGGAAGAATTAGGTATTACTGTTAATTAGGAACATGCCAAATTTCCTTTCCTTTATTTATTTATTTATGTTTTAAACTGTATTGATAACAGAACAACTAGATGGGGAAAGCACACCTTGTGCAGGGACTCATGGATAAGTCTTAATGACCTTGCTCAGATCACTATTGTTTAGTGACCTTGTGATGGATCAGATCCACACCTGAGTTTTCCTTGGATCTCTGTGGGAAGCCCTCCTGTCTAAGGGAAGGCTTTAGAAATGAACGTGTGGCTGAAGTAAGTAAAGCTGTGTGAAGCAGGATAACGCTGTAGAGGTTCTTAGAGCAAAATGGGAAGGTGTAGAGGTGAGGCTGAACACTACTAGTTTTATTTTTAATCAACTATTAACCATTCAGTATTTGGATGAGGTTTTCAGGGGCAGTTCTTACTTTATGGTATATCTTGCCTTCTAAATAGTAAACTAGCTTGACTTTTTTTTTTTTTTTTTTTTTTTTGCCCTTTTTCTCTATTTAAGGTGGTAGTGACAAAAAATAATGTCTGGTTATTATAGCTATTTTCCATCAGAACTAGAAAAGACTGATATGTTTTCCAGGAGGGACAGAGACAGAAGTATGAACATGCTTTCTGAAAAAAAGATATTTTCTAGTAGAGTAGGAAGCTGAAGGGTATGAGTTCAGAAGTTCTTGAATTGATTTAATTTTCTTTTCTAAGCTATACAACATAACTGTGTTCATATTACCTTATGTTTTAAGTAGGATTTCCAAACTCTCATGGTATAGAAATATTAATTATAAATGATAACTATATTAAAACCAAGCAACAACAGAAATAAGAAAGCCACAATAAAGCAACATGCTAAAATTATACCTAATAAACAAATATTGATCTGAGTTTTTAGATTAAAGTAGTTTCGTTATTTTTAAGAAGGAGTAATCCTCTCTGGAAAGTGTTGCCTTAAAAATAATACCAATATACAGAAGGATGTACCACTGAAAAACATAATAATCCTACATTATTTAAAGCAATATATGTTTTATTTTTTAGGAATTAAATATTGATTCTTACTCTATGTGAGAGTAGATACCCATAGTTACAGATATGGAAGTAAAAGCTTTGATATTTGTCATTCAAAAATTATGTCAAAACTAGATTAATATGGTAACCTGAATGTCATTTTAAATGAGGATCTAAACAAGATGACATTCAAATAGACTACTGCTAAAATTTATGTATCTATATGTATATATACACACTTGTGTGCATGTTTGTTTATATATCTATACTATTAAGTATTCTCTGATTATATCTGGTCATGATGTCAGAAGTATAATATTTCCTTTGTTTATTTACTAGGTTGTTTAGAGCAATGGGAGGTGGTAGGGTGTGTTATAGTCAGTGGAACATGGAAATAACTATCAAAAACCTCTACTTACTGTGTTGTTATTAAGTGACTTAGTAACTTACTTTACCTTTCTGGGCCTTTTTTGTAAAATGAAGGCTCTAAATTGAATGATTTTTAAAAAGAAATGTCTTGCCCTTTTTTGTATGAAGTATATTGGAGGCAATTCCCAAACTTGTGTTTACTGTTGTCTGAACTTCTAAAAATTGATAAATCTTTAGACTTAATTCACGTGCTATAAACTTAAATTTTTAGAGCAAAAGTATCATAAAAGAATATGTTCATTGATTTCTTATTTGTTTAATTTTTCAAAATGATATACAAGTAAAAATCTCATCCTTTTAAAATTGTACAGTTGGAATAAAGATGATCTATTATATACTATATACCTATATGCTAATTGTTTTAAAACTAATATTCCTTAAATTTACTAAAAGGGATGTAGATAAAGACTTGATGAATTATTCAACGGCAAGAAATTAATATTGAGCTTTTTTTGTTTTGTTTTTAATTTATTGGGGTGACAATGGTCAACAAAACTACGTATGTTTCAAGGGTACAATTTTGTAATACATCATCTATATCTCACATTGTGTGTTCACCACCCAGAGTCAGTTCTTCTTCCATCACCATACATTTGATCCCCTTTACCCTCTTCTACCATCCCTCTTCGATCATTATGCTAAGCATTGAGCTTTTTAACCTTAGGTACTCATTACCCTCATATTTAATCTAGTACTATCAACCGTATCTTTATCATTTGATATCTTCTTTTAGAAACACGATGAATTTTTTTTTTTTTTAAAGAAAGAAAAAAAAAAAAACGATGAAATTTTCTTATAATATCCAAAATAATGAGTAAAGGGACCACTAATAATTTAAGATATATTTTCAGGAAGAGACATAATATGCTAGAAATGTATTTCTAAAAGTTAATAGGAAAATTGCAGGTAGCTTTAAAAACACATTCTATGCATTATATTGCTTATTAAACAAAATAAACATATTTTCAAAATTTTATTTAGATACCACCAGTATACCACTATTTCTATTTGTTTTTGGGTTTATCCAATTTCTCATTTATTATTATATGAATAAATTATATTTTCAAAGTACTCCTTAAATAAATAATAGGCGTTAATCTTGCTCTATTTAAAAACATGCCATTAAATTCCAAATAAAAAAGTATTGACTTTTTACTGAAGTTAATGTCGTTATATTATTTTTTTTCCTCCCTTTGTTTATAGTATTTTTGTACTCTGGTAGGGACAAGATAAGTTTTGTGTAAAGCCAGCAGGAGGAGCTCTCACCTTACTGGGTTCAGTGCAAATGATGTGCCTGAAAAATCTGAATTTGTGGGGGTTTTATATATGAAACAAATGATAAAATTTAAACATTTATCAAATGAAATAGTATTAAAAATTTCAAAGCCTTCAGTTTTATTTTAATATCAATTTATCATTCACTTGTCTGGAGTGCACATTTAAAATTTTACTTTTCATGTGAATTTTTAAAAGGTATGATTGCAGTTTAATGAGGAAAATCAAGCAGTTATGTAAATCTTGTTTCTTGAAGCTACTAAGAAACAAAAAAATCTTCTTAAAGATCTACAGTGTTGTAGGCATATAGTATTTTCCTTTTTGTTTGTTTTGAAATGAATATACTTTATAGTTTACAAATTATATAAATATTGAGAACCAAGCAGCCTAAATATGTTTTAGAAAAAAACTATATCACCTAATCAATTTGCCATAATTTCTATATACAATTTATGAAAAAAAAATCTCTGTTGGTGGACTTTAATACACAGTGGGGATTTTTTAACACTCCATAAAACCCTAGATTTAAATGGTATGCTTTGTAGGTAACAACGATAAATTTTCTGTAGAAACCATTGGTGCGAAAAGTGGGATTAAAAACTTATGAAGATTTGGAATCAGCACAATAAATAGTAATGTTTCTCTCCATCTACAAAAAGAAAAAGAAAACAAATAACAAAGTTTTATATTCAAAACTTGAAAAGGTAGGAAGAAAACAGTACTTTATAAAAAGGTTTAGATTTTAAATGATTTTTTGAAAGACATTCTAGCATCAATCTCCTTGGTGGAAATCCAAATCTATACTTTGTGATTTCAAGAAAAATTACTTAAATTCTGAGACTCAGTTCTCTGATCTGTAAATGTGTATTTAAAACAAACAAACAAACAAACAAACAAACAAACAAACAAAAAACAAATTCTAGGACAATGTGGAGATTACTTGAAGAAGAAAATATATAAAAAGTTCTTCCTACATTGATTATGAATAAGTGTCATTATTTTACCAGCCTGCTAGGGAAATAATGATATATTCCAAAAATGTAAGTGTGCTAGATGACTAAACTAATATTTAGCTTTTGAGTGCCCAAAAGTTGATACTGGTATTACATACTTCTGAATTATTTTCAGTAGTATATACCAAAAATAAAAAATAGCCTTAATTTGGTAATGAGATAAGCTTATAGTTTTGAATATTTGTTATAACAATATCATCAGCTTCTTTCTCTAATATGTCAAATTATTTTTGTTACACTGAATGAACTCATATGCTATCAAATATTTTGTATATAAAGAAAGCCTTTTCAAAAGCACTAGCCTTTTATGTCTCCTATTATCTTTTTGTAGCAGCCTTTGGAAATCTTTAGCTAAATATATTAATTCATTAGGATTAGAAAATGGTGTAGCCTAATTCGATCATTCCTTCTTCATGTATTAAATGAAATATTTCAAAAAAAAGACATGTTACTTCATTAACTATTTATTTAGAAGTAGTTTACATAAAAAAGCAAAATAAATATTTTATTATTTCAGATTATTAACCAGTTTTTAAAATAATAGCTTCCTAGTATGGTGAAAAGTTATCAGTTGGTATATTTTATCATTATGAAATTTGGGCATATTTAAAATATTTCAATCCCTTATAGTCATTAACCTTGTGTATGATCAAGTTATTTGTGTTTAGTTGAAGCCAATGAAAGGTGATTCTCTAGTCCTTTTGACATGACCTTAGTGGACATTCATATCTTCCCTGTTTTCTGGTAAAAGGGCTATAAAACACCACCAATGAAGTATAAAAAAAAATGGAACTTGAATGTGATCAAGCCACTTAATATATCTGTTATTTTAAAGAAAATGTGGGGACTGGCGAAGCACTGTCCAATGATATCTCATTAGGAAAATCTAGAATGTGGGACAAACAACCTGGTTTTATTCAGTATATTTAATTTCAAGTAGTGAAAAAGGTAACTGGCTAGCCATTAGGGAAGCACGTATTAAAACAAGGAGACCTACTGCACAACAGTTAAAATTCCTCAAACTGGACAATGCCATGTCCTGGTGAGGATATGGAGCAGTTGGAAAATGATACATTCTGTTAATAAGAATGTGAAACTTCACAGCCATTTTACAATGTAGTTTGACAGTTGCTTTCAAGATAAGCATTCCCTATATAATCCAGTAATTCCTGTTTACCGTAGAGAAATCAAGCATAGATTCCTATAAAAACCTGTAAATGAAAGTCTATAGTAGCTTTATTTATAATGTCCCAACTGAAAATAGCCCGCAAGTGTATCAACTAGGGAATTCCATGCAGTAGAATACTTTTCAGCAATAAAAAGAAACGTATCTGATACATGAAACAACGTAGATGAGTCTCAAATGTATTATAATGATGTAAAAGAAACCAGGCTCTAAAGGCTACATGCTATATGATTTAATTCATTTGACATTTTGGGAAAGGCAAAACTATTAGGACAGAAATCGTATTTTTAAATATGATTTTTGTCCTAATAGTTTTCATATTGCCCTAATAGAAATCATATTGCAAGATGCTGGGTGGGGAAGGATTCACGATAAAAAATCACAAGGGAAACTTGGGGGGTGATGGAAGTATTCTGTAGTTTTATCATTAAGGTGGTTAGATGGATATAGGGGTTTGTCACAATTCATAGAAATGTACACTTAAAATGGGTGAATTTTACTGTAAGTAAATCATACCTCTAACTCTTAACTAAAAAAAGATAACAGGGGAACCTGTTGATTACAAAACATTTGTAAATGATTGTCAACTCACTGTAATGTATAGCACTAATTTAGATACTGATTTTCTGTTAAAGTTGAGACAATAGGAATATTCAACATTGACTAGATATTTGATGACAGTAAGGGATTACTATTCGTAGTAATGGATTAAAATATTGTAGTTATATTAAAAGGAATTTTTATCGTAGAAATACAAACTGAAATTTTTACAAATGAAATAATATGATTACTGGAATTCCCTTCAAAGAAATTTTGTGTAGGGAGAGTAGGTAAACAGGTGTAGATGAAATAATATTGGCCGTAAGTTAGTAATTACTGAAGCTGAATGATGAATACATGAGGGTCCATTGTACTGTGTTGTCTGCATGTTAAAATATGTTTGAGAATTTGCCACAATAAAAATTAAGGAATTATAACTCAGTTTTACAAATGTATATTTAATGAATAGATTTTAACAGCACTGAAAGAAAATTCTCCAACAAATAGCGTTTATCCCAGAAATTTAAGCATGGTTTCATATTAAAAAAGTCAGTCAAATGTATCACAGCGATTCAAATTAGAAAAACCACATCTTTATTTCTTATTTCACATCTGCTGTTTAGTGTATACTAGAATTCTTCCAGTAGACACTAAACAGCAGATGTGAAATAACACACTCCCAATGGCATTTTTTTTAAAACTACAAATAAAAAACCCCACTTTCTTAACTAGATGAAGACTGAAACTCATGATGTGAAACCAAAGCATTGTTTCTCAGAGTGTGGCCCATGGCCTTCTGGCATCTGCAGGACTTGGCGGTAGTAGTTTATAAAAGTAAAGATCTCCTGAATCATGAGCCCTGTGCCTTTACCTGATGGAAACACTAGAAGAGGGCAAATGGGATAAAATATATGGTGATGGAAGGAGACTTGATTTTGGGTGAACACGCAATGCAATATATTGATATGTATTATAGAATTGTAATTAGAATTACCTCTGTAATTGTACTAACCAGTGTCATCCCAATAAATTTAATTTAAAAATACATTAAAAATGTTTTTCAATTACCTATTTCATTTAGCATCGTTAAACATAAATTACGTATTTTAAAATTGACTTATAAACACCTTGTGCATTTTATCATTACTTATTCTTAATGGTATATACAAATCATTTAAAGTAAGTAATTCAACTTATTAAAGCTAATGCAATGAATAGTAGTAAGGGTAGTTGACATAACTTTGATAAATAACTTTGATATATTTTTATATCAATTGTGATATTTATGCAACTTTTTATTTATTTAATTTCAGTTGTGTTGCTTGATACAACAACTGTGCTGGGAGAGCTAGGATGGAAAACATATCCATTAAATGGGGTAAGTTTAAATAGCTTTCTAAAACTGATTTTTTGTTGTTGTTGTTAGGTGTTTAGGGTCTGTTATAATAGTTAAAGGAATGGTGGATTTTTGGTTGTATGTGGTATGCGTTTTCACATATAACTTAAATCCCATAGAAAATATTAAATACAATGAGAACAGGCAAGCAATGGGAATAACAAATATCTTTGCTTTATTCGAAATTAGTAATGTTCTTTAATATAGTATTTATACGTAGTAATATTAGTGTATCTCTCATATAAATATTTTCTTTAAAAATAAATTTGCATGTGTGTATTCAAGATACTTTTCTTATATATGTAATTAAATTTGGTATCCAGTGAGTATGCATAAACAAATTTTAGATTATCATAAGTAGATTTTACAGTTACTATCAATTTGGTTTTTATTAGAAACTACGAGCCTACTAAAGCATTATGTGTTTTTGAAGTTGGCAAAAAAATACACTATGATTAGTTTTTTTTGTTGTTGTTTTTTGTGTTTTTTTTTGCTGGGAGTACTTGCTTTTGAAAGGCTTATAAGGATGTGTAATTTACAAAGTACAGTTATTCAGGTACTGACATCATTTTAGCTATGATTATCCTTGATTTTTCATGTGTTTTTATATATTTTGCATCATTTTCACATTACAATGTATTTCTGCTTTTTTTTTTTTTTTTTCCAAGTTAAAATAAAGGGTGGTTTGTGAAGCTTTTACTTTGGTTTTTGTCTACCTAAACAAAATCTTCCATAATGGAGGTAGTTAAATATTTTCAGATATAGTTCGGTTAGCTTTTGTCCTTTCCTTAGAAATTGTATTTTTCTCATTCATCATATTCTTAATTGATATTTTTAAATTGCTTCTTCCATTATATCTACAAATTTAAATCTGAAAGTTGTTGACCGAGATTTTATTTTTTTTAAATCATTCAAATATTGCTATTTGAATTTGACCTTTTGTATTAATAGTTATTTAAGTTGTTCATTTTAAACTTGTGTATTTTATAAAAATTTCTATGAAGAGTTAGATCTTCCTGCCTTTGTTTAACAGGCTATTTGGTTTCTTTTTCATTTTTTTTTAAAGATGTTTGTTTTGTAGACTGGTTTTATTTTTCCTGAAATTTTCATTTTACTCTAAGAGAACTCATCTCAAACCATTCATGAAAAATACATGTTTTAAAACTAAGATTATGCTTTAACATTCATTATCGTATTTCCATTGAAACAAATAAACACCAGTATTTGTTGAGTGTATTATGTCACATTTATCACAGTTACTTTCAAGAAGTAATGACATTCTTTTTCCTAGAATCCCTTCTAAGATAACACATATCTCCTTTTCTCAGGATGCAGAGTAACATTTAAGAACTTACAAATAATTTACAAGCCCTAATTTTCCATTTTCTGGAAAAAACAAAAAATATTAGAGATCATGTTATCACTGTCCTCATACTGTAATAGCCAAAGAATCATGTGAGGAACAGAAGGAGTTATGCCCCTGCTCCAGTGATTGTGGGAGGCCTGATCAGGCTGCATTTCAGAGAAAACTGATAACTAGGCTACCCAAGGCCTTACAGATTTACAAAATAAACTTACTGCTATCATTCTCGTGATGATTTTATCATAGTGCTATGAAATGGGGAATTTTTTACTACTTTTGTTGTATTAGTTACAGAGACAGCAGGCAGAATTGTCTAAAAAGCGACCTTTACCTCATGGTTTTCAATTTGCCAGACACTTCACTAAGAATTTTACATTTTCACAGTGGCTCTATAGTGAATGATGGGCTCTAATTCAAAATAAGCTATTTCTGACTGTCAAGCTTGTATCTTTATCATGGCACTGCTAACAGAGAGGAACATTGGAAACTTCATGAAAGGGCATTTACTAATGTGTGACATCTATGTAATTGATTTAGATGTCTCCCCCCCTTGATAAATAAATTGCTAGACTGAGATGTACATTTTGGACATCAGCCACACATTAGCTGGAAGAAAAAGAGAAAGAAGAGGGCAAGGAGACTGCAATAGAAAAGAAATATGATAGAATAGGTGGAAAATGAAAAGATGGTTAAAGTCTATTGAGTATTTACCATGTGCTAGGTTTTGTTCAAAGCACATTATTCACATCTCTCCCATAAATCAAGTACAATTTATCCCAACTGAAAGATGTGGAAATTGAGACTAAGGCATATTAAATAAATTTTACAAGGTCACAGAGCTGGGAAGTAGTACAGCAAAATTTTAAGCCAAATATATCCTATTTTTGACACTTATGAGTGGTCATATAGCTAGGTGCTTTTTATTTCTTCTGAGATTCTACCATATAATGACAAAGGCCAGTATGGTCAGTATATAGACTTCGGAGGGAAAAACCAGACATATATTTAGGCATAAAAAGTAAATTGAGTACTCAATTACCTTGGAATATCACTGTTGGAATAGCCTGTATTACTTTTAGATTTCCCCCCAAATAATAATGCATAAATGGTCAGTGTCAGCAGTGGGAATACTTGAAAATAAAAGTGCATGAACATATTTTATGATAGATAGATCATATAAGTACATTTTAAAGAAAATGTACAACTTAAATTTCTCTTTTAATGAAAAGGACAGCTTCTTGACAATAAATGGAGTCTTACTTAATGTTATTTATAGGTTAAAACAAGGAAGGAAATAGTAAGAATGAAGAACTTTGAAAAACAGGCTGCTATTAATAAATACTGCAAGAATGAAAGTCATAGATGTCAATACTGGTTAAATCATTTAAAATCTATGGAAACTGTTTATCAGTTTATTACATTTAAACCAGCATTTATTTCTGTATAATAAAGTTGTAGTTACATCTATTTGAAATTCTGTATTTTTTTCAGGTTCTCAGGTTTATTGAGCCATGCTAACTTGAATGGCCATTTTTACTCATTTGAATTGCCTTTTTTTCAGGAACACTAATTCAATTGGTTTTAGAAATATGTCATGGGTACAAAAGACAACTAGATGATATATTTGTCCATTTTATGATATAAAGTACACTTGGCATTGGTCTAAATAAAATATTTCCTTGGATCTTTTTATAAAGAATCAAACTGAGATGTTTTTGAAATTATATAATGTACTACATAAAATATAATAAGTGATTTATAGATTTTTAAATTTTACTTAAAATTGCCATTCCATCAGTGGTGTCATGCTGGTAGAGTTACAGGAGCAGGCATTCACAGCAAGCCTGTGAACAAAACCATCACTGATTATTGGAGTAGGAGGTGATCACCTCTGGTTAGAGAATATGTAAAATAGATGAGTAGTATTGAGCAAATACCTTTTTAGGTCTACAAACATGAAAAGAAAATATATTTTCTGAAATGTTTACTTGTTAAGTCATTTGCACCAACATTTAACATTTATTTTCTTTTCAGCAATGTCCAGATTTCAGTTTAACAAACTTCTATTGTCTGTATTTTGTGCCGAGTAACCTTTTAGAGTGCTTAAAACAGCTACCCTAAAAGAGTCTTGCAGTATAGAGATAATTCCACATATCACAAATCCAAACAAAGTGTCTTCAGGTAATTTTGAATAATATTTCGTGAAATAATAATAAAAGGAAGGATTAATTCTGATCAGGGAAAATTGGTAGTAGGATGTAATGTATCAGGTCTTTGTTATAAACAGTGAAGGATTCACATATAGGCTGGAAGAGAGGCTAGAAATCACCTTTTCAGCGAAGGAAATGGCTTGAGGAAAAGCACAGAATTCTTAAATGTGTGCATTGTTTTGGAATGATGAGAATCATTTGTGTGGCTAGAGTGGAAGGATGTTGTGGGAAATCAGACTGTGACATAGGCTAGGCCACATTGTGGAAGACTTGGAATTTCAATGTCTCAATTGATCTAGATAGTTATATCTCAGCCCCAGTAAGTAAAAGGAAAAACTTTCTTGATTCATTTAAACAGACAAAAATTACTGATGCTCTCTTTTATTTAAAGAAGTAATATAGACCCTTGAAAATGAAAGATTCCTTGGAAACTTGAAGGGATGTTCAAAATGTAGATGATATGACATTACAGTCGTGCATCACGTAAATGACAGCGATATGTTCTGAGAAATGCGTCATTAGGCAATTTGGTCGTCGTGCAAACATCAGAGTGCACTCACACACACCTAGGTGGTACAGCCTACCACACACCTAGGAGGTAAGGTATAACCTATTGCTCCTGGGCTACAAGCCCGTACGTACAGCATGTGACTGCACTGAATACTGTAGGCAGTTGTACACGATGGTAAGTATTTGTGTATCTAAACATGGAAAATGTATAGTAAAATACGGTATAAAAAATAAAAAAATGCTACACCTGTATAGGGCACTTAGTATAAATGGAGCCTCCAGGACTGGAAATTGCTCTGGATGGGTCCGTGATGAGGCTGAGTGACTGTGAAGGCCTACACTGCTGTAGACTTTATAAACACTGTCCCACAAGCCCTCACTCTGCTTCCTTCTGCAGGGTCAGATATAGCGCTGCAGCTGTTAATGCTGCTCCATGAACAGAGATGTGGGCTGGATTGATTGGAAATCTCCAGGAGAAAGTGACTAATGCGTATATCACCGTAATAGTGAGTGTCAGGAGGGAGTGAAAGGTGGCCTGAGGATCAGCAGGAATAAGAAATGAAGATGGAGAGAAAAAGGAACATAGGGGATTGTCGTGGCAACGTGGTTTTGGCTATTGCATGTTGGAGCAGTGATCAGATTAAGCAACTCTGTGGTATTCATAAAAAACAATAGGTTTATATAAAAACATAAGAAAAAAAAAACCAAAAAACAGCTTCACATAGAGAGGGTGTAGAATTGAGGACTCAGTAGTTTGACTTTGGAAATTTTTTTTCGGTTCCATTGACCCGATCTGGCACAAAGGCCTCTCTCTGGCATTGAATTGATGGAAGAAATAAAACTTGTCTATGCTTTACATCATTACAACCTGAAAGTCTTTTCAAAGCACAGGGACAGGCTGGCTGCACACTACCACAGAAAGCTGTTATTAAAGTGTCAGTGGCACTTAATACTTGTTAAGGTAGCTCGTATATATCCTTGTACAGGATCTCTTGTCCTCAACAAAGAAGTTATAGCAGTGTACACTGAAGATCTTCAAGCTATGTCTGGGAGGGCTGTAGCACCCTCTGACATGTAGCACTGAGAGGACAGGCTCCTCTGTGCTGAAACAGGTCGGTGGGTGACTGATTGGGATGTAATCTGTGCACTTAAAATTGAGGTGTTGTGATGAGAGGGGAATCTATTGCCAAGCCCCACAGATATTGGTCCCATCAGAAAAGGAAAAAATTCCTCCTGAACCACATATCCTTCCATTACATACAGAAAATTCTTCTCTATTATAATCTGTGGAACTCCTATTGTATATGCGTCTACAGTTGAACAAAATGCCATGATGTGGCGTATGACTATAGTGATATATTGAGAACTGGGTGAAATTGAATAATCATATCTGTATAGAGGTTGAAGCTTTGTTTTAGAAAAGAATGAACACATCACATCACAGGATTTGGGTCATAATTCTTTTTTTTTTTTTAATTACAGTTGACATTCAATAATGTATTAGTTTCAGGTGTACAACATAGTGGTTATACATTTATATAATTTATAAATCCTGATCCCACGTGATTAATCTAGTATCCACCTAGCACTATACATTGTTATTACAATATTTTTGACTATGTTTCCTATCCTTTACTGTACATCCCCATGACTATTTTGTAACTACCAATTTGTACTTCGTAATCCCTTCACCTTTTTCACCCACTTCCCCAACCCTTCTCCTCTCTGGCAACCATCAATTTATTCTCTGTGTCTGTGTGTCTGTTTCTATTTTGTTAGTTTATTTTGTTCTTTAGATTCCACATATGAGATAATGTAGTATTTGTCTTTCTCTGTTTGACTTATTTCACTTAGCATAATACCCATTAGGTCTATCATGTTGCAAATCCTAAGATTTCATTCTTTTTTATGGCCAAGTAATATTCCGTTACATGTATGGACCACTTCTTGTTTATCTAATTGAATATTGATGGGCACATAGGTTGCAAATAATGCTGCAATGAACATAGGGGTATATGTATTTTTTTGAATTAGTGTTTTATATTTCTTTGGATAAACACCCAGAAGTGCAATAGCTGGGCCATTTTTAATTTTTTGAGGAACTTTTATATATTTTCCATAGCAGTGCACCAAGTTGCAATCCCACCAATAGTGCTCGAGAGTTCCTTTTTTTCTACATCATTGCCAACACTTGTTTGTTGATTTATTGATGATGGCCATTCTGACAGGTATGAAATGATAGATATCTCATTGTGGTTTTAATTTGCATTTCTTTGATGATTAGTGACATTGATCATCTTTTTTATTGTCTATTAGTAACTGTATGTCTTCTTTGGAGAAATATCTATTCATGAACTCTACCCATTTTTTTATTGGATTGTTAGCTTTTTGGTGTTGGGCTGTGTGAGTTCTTTATAAACTTTGGATATTAACCCTTATTGGATATATCGTTGGCAAATATCTTCTCCCATTCAATAGGAGAAGGTTGGCTTTTCATTTTTTATGATGGCTTCCATTGCTGTTCAAAAAGTTTTAGTTTGATATCCCCTTTATTTATTTTTCCTTTTGTTTACCTTGCTTGAGGAGATATATTAAAAAAAAAAAACCACTAAGAGCAATATAAGAGAATTTACTGCCTATGTATTCTTTTAGGAGTTTTATGGTTTCGAGTCCTACATTTAAATCTTTAATCCATTTTAAGTTTATTCTCACATATGATGTAAGAAGGTGGTCTAGTTTCATTTTTTTGCATTTATTTGTCCAGTTTTCCCAACACCATTTATTGAATAGACTGTCTTTATCCCAGTGTAAATTTTTGCTTTCATTGTCATAGATTAAGTGACCATATAGGCATGAATTTTTTTCTGGGCTCTTTATTCTCTGCCACTTATCTACGTATCTGTTTCTATGCCAAAATCATTCTGTTTTGATTACTATGGCCTTGCAGTATTGCTTGATATTACGTAGCATGATACTTTGAGTTTTGTTCTTCATTTTCAGGATTGTTGTGACTATTTGGGGTCTTTTATAGTTCCATATAAATTTTAGGATTATTTGTTCCAGTTCTGTGAAAAATGCCATTGGTATTTTGATAGCGATTTCATTAGATCTATATAGATAGCCTCGGGTAGTATGGACATTTTAATGATGTTAATTTTTTCTTTCCACGAGCATGCTCTATGCTTCCCATTATTTATATCTTCTTCAAATTTTTTCAGTGTTTTACAGTTTTCTGATTACAGGTCTTTTACTTCCTTGGTTAAATTTATTCCTAGGTCTTTCTTTCTTTCCTTTTTTTTATGCAATTGTAAATAGAATTGTTTTCTTAATTTTTATTTGTGTTAATTTGCTATTGTGTATAAAAATGCAACTCATTTCTAAATATTAACTTTGTATCCTGTTACATTATTGAATTAATTTTTCAGTTCTAATAGTTTTTTGAACTTTAGCGTTCTCTATGTATAGATTTTCACAATTTATTTTGATTCATAGCATTATTTTTAGCAAGAAAAGTGAAAGATTTTCCTGTCTGAGATATTTTTTTTTTAACTCTCCTCTTTTGGCAACTAATAGGTACTTAAGTTTGAAAAGCTCATTTTTAATGTATGCATGGTAAATCCATGCATGTTACAAAGTCATAGTGGACATAGATATAAGCATGCCAATATTCAAAATCAAGCCTTCTTTTCAATAGTGAAGTACACTTTATAAAACATTGAGAGAAAACTGGATGTTAGGAGAAAAAAAAATGCTTTTGGCTACTAGGACGCATTTTATGTAATCACTACAATTAGAATTTGAAAAATTTAGTGTTTTCCAGATGCCAAATACTGGTTTTAAATAGGGTGTTATTATATGTATATTTTGCTTTGACTTAGATGATTATTAGGGTTTGAATGATGCAAGATCATACAAAATACATGATTTTATCTCTTAAACATAGTGAATTGGTATTAGGAAATTTACCCTGAGATATTTAAGAAAATAAGGATGTAAGTCATTCATTTCTAAATAAAGGCTTTTAGTGTATTTTGTGTATGTGATTACTAATTGTTTAATTAAATACTAACATTTAATTTAGATTTAAAATATTGTGTTCGTTATTAATTTAATAGTGATTTTTATAACAAAAACCTAATGACTTTTATAATAAAAGAGGCCTACATTGTAAGTAAACTGAGTAGAAGGATACTTTATTTCATAAATCATAGCCCATCATTTCTCAAGATCATTATTCCAAAGTTGAAACATCAAATATTTATGATAGAGAATGGAATATCTACTAATAATTAATTTCTATTACTGTATGATAATTTATGTATTTCATATTGTAAGACCCACTTTATCCTAGTAGGAGACTTCAGTACTGCATTTTGATTCATTTTATAATACATTAAAAGTATTTAAAACTACATGTATGTGTTTCAATTCTGAAAATACAAAGTTTAATGGTTAATTTTTGGTAAAAATGGATTATTTGAATTATTTTCAAAATTGATATCTAAATAGTTTTTGCTCAGAGAACCTTTATAACCTATGTGGTAGTTTTCTAAATATCCATCATGTTAATTTCAATCATATTGTTTCACATTTCAAAGAAACTGCTTTTCAGTTTAGGAAGTTTCTATTGTCATATTCTGAAACTCAGAGATTCTTTCCTCAGTCATGCCCAGTCTACTAGTAATGAGTCCATCAGAGGCATTCATTCTTCATTTGTGTTACATTGTTCTTGATGTCTAGCTTTTCTTTTTGATTCTTTCTTAGGATTTCCATCTCTCTGCTTACATTATCCATCTGTTTTTACATGTTGTCTACTTTATCCATTAAAATCCTTAGCATGTTAATCATAGTTTGTTTGTTTTTTAATTCCTTATCTGATAATTCCAACATTCCTGCCACATTTGATTCTGGTTCTGCAGCACCTTCAGACTGTTTAATACCGTTTAGTACACATTGTAATTTTTTTATTCAAAAGTGGACATGATGTGTGGGTAAAACAAACTGTGGTAAATAGTCCTTTAATAATGCAGTGGGCAAGACGGTGGGGGTAAGGAAAGTGTTCTGTAGTTGTATGATTAGGTCTCAGTCTTTTGGTGAGTCTGTGCTCCCGGACTGTGAACTTCACCAGTGTTCACTTTTCTCCAATTAGGTGGGACAGGATGGCTAGAGGGAGCTGGAATTGGGTATTTCCCTCCCCCTACATGGAAGACTAGAGCTGGTTGGAGCTGGGTATTTTCCTTCCGTCTAGTAGGTTAGGTTCTGATAAAATATTAATAGTTTTTTTCTGAGAGGATGCCTTGTTAAGAACAAAACGCCCTGGCATACTTCAAACTGGTTCCTTTGCATTTTCTACTGTCATAGACATTATATAATTAGCTGAAACATTTGTTTTAAACAGTTTCACAAATTATGATTTTACTCAATTTTCTTTAACTTTCTGTTTTTGTACAATTAACTCTCTGAATATTTTTGCTGGCTCTTCATTTCAATCACTTACAGTAGCAGTTGACTTTATTTTCAAGTTCATTTAATCTAAAAAAATGAATCAAGCTTGCATGATTTGGTTTGCATGACATTATCACTATTATTCTTTGCGAATCAATAAAGGAAGACTTCAGAGCTCTCCTGTGGTGCAGGTTGAGTAGTAGACCATAACACTCCCAGGGGCTCTTGGGCACTTAGTTCCACATAATTTGGCTTCACAGGACACCTAATGTAAATTTCTACCCCAGAATATTCAAATTATGAATGTGTCATGGGTCCACAATAAGAACTGTGCTTAAGCATTTTACATGTTTTTTCATTTAATCCTAGTAATAATCTATATGAAGTAATTACTATTGACACCATTTTATAGATGTAAAAAACTGAAGTCAAGAAAAGTTACATAACCTGCCCAGGTTGTGGTGACATTAACTACAGGAGCTAGTATTAAAATTGGGTCATCTCAATCCCAAAGCCAGGATTTTTAGCCATTCAGTGTACCTATAACTATGGACTGATTTTTAACATTGTAATTGATGTGGTGAAGGTGTAAAATGGCCAATAGGTTGTTCAAATGCAGTCTTAATGTAGTTACGATTATGTTAGAATGACAGATTTTGTGTTAAAAACTACATAGTTATTGAAAAGTGCTGAAAATATTTTCATCTTTGAAGACCAAAAGTTATCCCAAAGCTAATGGTGGTTAATTATTAAGCACAAATGCTTAGTCAGTGGCATAAGAAAATTTTATGTATGTTTAGATTGTTTTGATACTTATTTTTTCTCTTAGAAAGGAAGTAAATAAATATTCTTTTAGTGTATTTTTCCTGGGTTTATTTTTTGCCCCTCATTTTTAATAATTGTCTTAATATATATGTGTGTTACTGACTGTAAGCTAATTAAGTGCAAAGTATGGAGTAGTACAATCCAAAAAATACCCTTATAAAAATAAGTGTACTAAAAATGTTAGAGTGTTAGAGTGCTTGTTATTCTCACACGATCTTCTAAGTAAATTGACTAGGAGGGTATATTGTGGTTAGGGCCCTGATGCCCTATTTCCTCAACCATATCTTACTGGGACAAAGGTGGACACCTGATTGTAAGACATCCAGCTCATTGCTGACCAGCTACCTGGCCACCCCTAGGATATGATTTTCATAAACAACTAAACCAGTCAGATTCCTCTCTAGGAAATCAAGATTTCTAAGAATCCAGGGGAATTAGCAATCAGAAACTTTTGCCATAAAAATACACTGAAAGATACACAGAAAATGATTACAGCAGAGGGATTGTAAAAAACCAAAGTCATATGCAAATAAAAGTTTAAAGAGAGCAGGAAAAAAAAAGCAACCAGTTAGTAGTATGAAGAAAACATAGCACATGCAGAGATAAAGCGATAAGGAAAGGAAAGATTGGGATAGTCAGTACTTTTAGAGCTTACCAGCTTGCTGCTGAACCTCCAGATCCAGTTCTTAGGTATTCTATTTTTTTTATTAAAGTTTATTGGGGTGACAATGGATAGTAAAGTTACATAGGTTTCAAGTGTACAATTCTGTAATACATCATCTCTATATCATATTGTGTGTTCACCACCCAAAGTCAGTTCTCCTTCCATCACGATAGGTTTGATCCCATTTACCCTCACTGCTACCCCTTTCCCCAATTACCCTCCCCAATTACGCTCTGGTAAACACTAAACTACTGTCTGTGTCTATATGTTTTTGTTTATTTGTTTGTCTTGTTCCTTTGTTGCTTTCAGTTTTATATCCCACATATTAGTGAAATCGTACGGTCTTGACTTTTTCTGTCTGATTTGTGTCGCTCAGCATAATAACCTCAAGATTCATCCATGTTGTTGCAAATGGTCCTATTTCATCTTTTCTTATGGCAGAATAGTATTCCATTGTGTATATATGCACCACATCTTCTTTATCCATTCATCTATCGAAGGACACTTTGATTGTTTCCATGTCTTGGCCACCATAAATAAAGCTGCAATGAACATTGGAGCACATGTATCTTTATGGATAAATGTTTTCAGATTTTTGGGGTAGATACACAGCAGAGGGATTGCTGGGTCATATGGTAATTCTATTCTTAATTTTTTGAGGAACCTCCACACTGCCTTCCATACTGGCTGCACCAGTCTGCATTCCCACCAACAGTGTATAAAGGTTCCTTTTTCTCCACAGCCTCTCCAACACTTGTTATTTGTCTTGTTGATGATAGCCATTCTAACAGGTATTCTTAAATGGATTCCCTTTAACTGAGCTGCCAAATTGTAAAGGCAGATTGTAAACACCCTCGTTGTCGGCGTCATCGTCATCATCATCATCATCATCATCATAACAGTGATGCAGATTATAAAACTGATGTTGATGATGATGATGACGGGAAAAATAAGAGAAGGCAGTGCAATGCTGGTCCTATTTTGAGGCACACCAGGAAATATGGAAAGCCAAGGAAGATAGATTTACTAAAGCAGAACATAGGAACATAAGTCATCCAGAGCTACAGCCCTTCTTTTATCAACTCACACATGGGTAAATGACCTCCCCAGCATGCAGGCAGGGTGAGGAAACAGCTGAATGATTAAGCATAGTTATTAGAGGCCATGCGTTTTAAAATATTTAATAATTAATTTAACACATCAGCAAATATGATTAGTGGCAATTCTCTCTGCTACGCTATCTCAGAATATTCCTTCCTTTATAGAATCTTCTGCTAAATAAATAAATAATTAAATATATGTCTGCCTTATTTTTCACCAGTTGAAAGAACATGTCTTGGATAATAATGAAGTTAATTCTATGGTAAGGAAGAGAAGTAAGAGAAAAGCAGGTAACAATGATTTAGGAAATCAGATGTAAAGTATTTACAGATGTCTGTGAATATGTAATTAACTTCTTATTCTCTGAGCCACTGAAAAATATGTATGCACTTCATTGTATGCACACCTCTGCTGTTCTTTAATGTATAGTCTTGATGGTGTCCTCCCACAAGCATGTATTTTTGAAAGGTAGAGGTGTATAGGTTTCCTTAAGCCAATTACCCTTGATTTACATAAATCAATTACCCTTGATTTAATCTCTTTATTTTTTACAGTGTTACTTATAAAGATTTAAGTTCCAGTCTCCTATTTTCAAGAGAACGTTCCAATTTGTTCTTTGAAAATGAAATCACATATTATATAATCTAAGCTAAGATATTGGTTTCATCAGAAAGTTCTGATTAGTTTAACTAGAGTCATTCAAAATATTTATAAACCATTTCATTTATAAATGAAACATTGTACATTGAAACCCAAAGCAAGCACATACAAATGCCAAATTATCTTATGAAACTCTAAGTAATTGTTAGTCAAATACTTAATTAGATGAAATACGGAGGAGGATGCCAAAACAATGTATACACATTTTAAGAAAAGAAAAAAAAACTATTAAAATTGTAATACAATGAATGACACTAGCATTCATTTGATTAATAACATCTTTTATGCAAACGTCATACTACATATTGCTACCGTAATTCAATTCAACTTCGAAAAGTAATACATAGATAGCATCTCATAAAATGTGTACATTTTTATGGCACCTCCAGTATAGTAGACCAGTTATTTTTACAAATGTGTTTGTTTTCTAAGTGATTTACTCACCCTTATGCTATAAAACCAATCGCCAATTCCTGTTCCTAAAGCTTTTATGAATCAGTCTCTATCACCACTGTATCAGTTTGATTCATTTCTTCCCTAAATTACCATGATTATGTTTAAAATTATCAACAGACATTCAGTAAAACTTTGTTGAATAGCTAAATAGATGTACAAGTAACATTACTTTAGATATTTGGTAAAGGCTGTAACTTGCAACACTCATTGGAGCTGGAATAATAGTTCGTTATTAACTTTGGGCAGAATCACCTGTAAAAAAAGACTAAATGGTTGTGAAAATTGAACTGTGTTCTTAGCATTGGTCTTGAGTACAGGTAGGAAAGTTTATACATTTACTCTTATTTTTGTATTTTAGACAATCCAGTTCATTTTCTCATTACTAATTTTCTTACCAAAATTGAAGTTGAAAGGTGAGTGGAAAATGAAATAAAAAGACTATAAAAGAGTTTGTAAGCTATTTAAGCAACACCAATCAAGACACATTCAAAGAATTAATGAGCGGTTGAGAACAGTTGATTATCTGAATCACATCTGTGAAATATTAACCCCAGATAGTTATTAATCCTTCACCTTGTTATTAAGATGAAAATAAAAAATAGAACATATGGATTTTAAATGGTTGATAGGTGGACTGTAAATTTTAGAGAATTTATACTAACCAGTCAAGCTTTCAAAAAGCATAGGTCAGCATTAAATGTTAAATAGGTTTTTATAATCTGCATTCCATGCAATTAGTATTTTGAACTAATGTACCATAGTAAACAAAATAGGTTCTTAAAATGCTTTGGTTTTGTTTTACTTTAGCAAAGCAAACCTGTTGTGCCCATAAATGTAATGTTTAACTTAGTCTTCATCTCCCATATAATTAGGTAGCAATGTATACTGAAATATTTCAATGAAATTTAAAGTCTTTGAAATAAAAGCATGAAACTGGAATTTAAACACACACACACACACACACACACACACACACACACACACACACTTATCCTTTGAATGTTCACCACATTTGCAGAGAGAAAATTAAATCTGTGTTGTTGATTTAGATAGCTTGATTTAATAATGTTATTTATTTAATCACATTATATGCTTACCTTAAGTGCAATGCTTTCTGATACACATTAGAAGGGATTTCTTTTGAGAATTTCTCTAAGAAATACCCACATTATAAATCTTAACAGTAAAGAAATAGGTACAGCAAATATCTTATTTTTTTATTCGTTATTTATAAGCACTATACTAATTACTTGGATGATCCATAAGCCTGGTTTTCCCGTAACAGTCCTGTTTTATTACATTGTCCTAGAATAATTATTAATTGTGCCCCCTTTCATTTTTACAAGTGTCCTTGTTTATATGACAAATTCTGTAGTCACTATGATATTAGTTCAGGTAATAATATGAACTGCATTAAAAATAAACCCCAAATGTATAATAATTCAAACACAGAAGGATATTATTCTCACTCTATTAATAGTCTAGAGTATTCCTGGTAGTTAGGAGATCCTCCTCCTCCTCTCCATGGAGAGGATAATCCTCCTTTATAAAAGTTCAGAGTGAGGGTTGCACACAGTACTTTTCCACATATTTCATTGGTTACAACCTGTTCACGTTGCTACACTTAATTAAAAAGGAGGTGGAAAATGTAAGTTAGCCTGGGAAAAAGAGGAAATGGATTTTAGCTGAATGGACTACACTACTAGATGTCACCTATGTAATATCAATTCTCCTTTTTCTCTCATTAACAGAACCCTGATTTTGAGGCAGCAAGGTGTTCAACTAAAAAACCTTACAGTTTCTAATGTATTTTGCTGGTAGTTGTGACCAAAATACTATGTTTTAGTCAATGAAATGTTAATGGAGGCATTTTGTGGGATCTCCTAAAATGACCTCTTTCAATTACGGGTCAGACTTTTTTGATTGACACGTTAGCATTTTGCTAATGCAAATATGTTGTCTAGATCCTCAGAGGCCATCTTGAGCCCATAGGCGAATGTGATGATGAGATCATATATTAGGATGATAGAGTTGCCTAGTGTATAAGCATTAAAATCAGATTTATGCTATAGATTTCCATAACATTGGAATATTGTCGTATATACTATTAAGTGATATAAAGAGCAAGACATTTCTAATCTTTATTTTTAAAATGTTTGTGCTAGAACAAATAAAAATGGCAGGAAATAAAACTACATAGTAATGTTTTACTGTAGATTATGAGAATATGGGAGATTTGGTTTTCTGTTCATTATTCTATTTTTTCAAAATTCTCTATAATAAATATATATTTCTGTTAGTAATGGCTTCTCTTTTACAAAATATTGTATGATGATTTTCAATAGCTTTTTAATATTTGAAATTTCTAAGTATCCAATTATGATCAGTTACCAGAAAGAAGGAATAAAATTTGAATGGTGAGAAACATAAAAAATTCACAGATATTGTCTACCTTCTTATTGGCTTCTGCTCAGTATCTGACATTAATTTGCAGCTCAGAGTAAATAGTCAACAAATATTGATTAAGTGAAAAATTGAGTAGCTGATTGAATTGATTTCATTAATTTAAAAAAAGTAGTATTATAGATAAATTTACTTAATACATTTTCGCTGATAAAACACTTAATGTGTTGTTAACATCATACGTAATTTAATTCTGACATATTATTTGTTGGGTCTAGACCTTATAAGATTATATTTTCAGTATTTCACTAAAAGTCTAAAAAGCAGTTAAAACTTTGCTCATATGAAAGCTATGAATATTGCACTTAAAATGTACCGTTTATATGTCCTTATTTCATTAAAGATCTATTTCCAGCATTTGCTTTTGTTTGTACAAGGTTAGGGATAAAAATCAATAAATATAATCCTGGATAGTTTCTTTATCCAATCATCTCTTGATGGCATTTTGGTTGTTTCCATATTGTGGCTATTGTGAATAGCACTGCAATTAACAGGGATGCATATATTTTTTCGAATTAGTGTTTTCGATTTCTTTGGATAAATACCCAGAAGAGGAATTGCTGGGTCATAAGTTAGTTCCACTTTCAATTTTTTGAGGTAATTCCAATCTGCTTTCTATAGTGGCTGCGCCAATCTGCAGTCTCACTTACAGTGCATTAGGGTTTCCTTTTCTCCACATCCTCGCCTACACTTGTTGTTTGTTGATTTATTGATGATTGCCATTCTGACAGGAGTGAGGTGGTTTCTCAGCTGGGCACTGGACTTATTAGGGGCATCATTTCATATACTGTGTAGATGCTTGACTACTGTCTTACACACCTGAAGCTGAAGTAGAATAATATTGTATGTCAGCTATAATTTAAAAAATATATATATGATATATATATGATATATATATGATATATATGATAAAAATATGTGATATATATCATATATATATAATATATATATATATATATATATATATATATATATATATATATATATATAATATGTATATATATATATATATATTTCCTTTTTTCCCCTCCACGGGATATGGAGTACAGCATAAGGAAGATAGTCAGTGGTATTGTAATAGCTATATAAGATGTCAGAGGGGTAGCAGCTTGGGGGAAGGGGGTTATCACTTTGTGAGGGTGTAAATGTCTAACTATTATGTTGCTTTGTACACCAGAAACTAATAAAGAAATAATCCTGGATACACGGTCAGAGTATAAAAATCAATTTTATTTCTGTATACTATCAACAAATGAAACAAATATTTTACAGTATAATTTTAATAACATCAAAACCCACAAATACATAGAAATAAAACTCAGAAAATATGTATAGACATACTTTGTATCGGAAACTACAAATAGTCTTTAGGAAAAAATAAACAAAAAAATTAAAGACTTATAGTAATGGAAAGTATACATGTTCTTGGATTGGACAAATCACTATTGTATAATAATGAATTCTCTTAAAATACCTATAGATTCAGTGAATTCAATGAAAATAAATACCTCGTTTAATATTTCTTTGTTTCTTCCACTTTTAAATAAATAGTGTGGTGAAATTAACCTAACACAAAATTAACAACTTTAAAATGAATCCAGTGACATTTAGTGTATTTACTGTATTGTGCAACCACCACTTCCAGCTATTTCCAAAACATTTTCATCACCGCAAAAGGAAACCCTATACTCATTAAGCAGTTTATCCTCATTCTCCCTTTCCCCCAGCCTCTGGCAGTGAACAATCTGCTTTCTGTCTGTATAGATTTGCCTATTTGGATATTTCATATAAATGAGATCATATAACATATGATCTTTTGTGCCTGACTTCTTACATTTAGCATAATGTTTCTGAGTTTTACCTATACTGTAACATGTACTAGTACTCTATTCATTATTATGGAATAATACTCCATTGTATGTGTATACCATTCATCCATTGATGGACATTCAGGTTGTTTTCACCTTTCAGTTATTAATAGTGCTACTATGCATATACATGCATTTTTTTGAGTACATGTTTTCAGTTTTTGGGGGTATATACCTTGTAGTGGAATTACTAGGTCATATGGTGATTCTGTCTAAGGTTTTCTGGACTGCCAAACTGTTTTTCACATGGCTGAAGCATTTTACATTCTCATCAGCGATGTCTGAGGGTTCTGATACCTCCACATCCACCTCAACACTTGTTATTCTCTATTTTTTTTTCTTTTGTGTGTGTGTGTATGTGGAAATTGATAAGCCAATTGTAAAATTTTGTGCAAATTTAAATAGCCAAGGAAATCTGGAAGAAGGACATGGTTGTGGCAGTTACACCACAAAATTATTATAGCATATGGTGATTAACATAGTATGATGTTGGTGCGTGGTTAGACAAAGTGACTAATAGGACAGACTTGAGAATTTAAACATAGACCCACCATGTATTATATCATCCAATTTATAACAAGGTGACATTGCAGTAATATGAGAAAAATACTGTTTTCAATAAATGGCTCTAGGGTCAATTGGATATGGAAAAATGTGTATCTTCATACTTTGCACCATACGCAAAAATGGATTGATGCTCTAGATGTGAAAGACACAATTATAAAGCTTTTAAAATGAAATTTTCATGAGCTTTGTGTAGGCAGATATTTATTAAACAGGACCCAAAAAGCAATGAACATAAAAGTGTAAATTGAGCTGTATTAATATTGAGCACTTTTGTTTATTGAAAGAAACCATTAAGAATTGGAAAAGGCTACTCACAGTTCGGAGAAGATATTTGAAATACCTGACAAAGAATTCATATCCAGAATATATATTTTAGAAAAAGCATCTACAGACTAACAAGAAAAAGACAGATGACATAATAATAAACTGGGCAAAAGACTTGAATGGGTATTAGAGAAAAGATAGGCAAATAGGCAATAAACACATGAAAGGGAGCTCAATTTCTTTGAAACGCATCAAAAATAAAATTTAGGATGGATAGACAGATTTATAAATATGTGATTTAAAAAAAAGCATAGTGGGATATTAATTATAGTATCTAAGTGGTAGATGGATCACTGTTCATTGTAAAATACTTTGAACTTTTTATGTAATAATTGTTGTAATAGAAATATAAGAAAAATAATAATAATGATGAAATTTAATATACTGTGTTTCCCCGAAAATAAGACCTAGCCGGACAATCAGCTCTAATATGTCTTTTGGAGCAAAAATTAATATAAGACCCGGTCATATTTTATTATAAGACCGGGTCTTTATAATATAAAATAATACAATATAATAAAATATAATATAATATAATACCAAGTCTTATATTAATTTTTGCTCCAAAAGATGCATTAGAACTGATTGTCTGGTTACGTCTTATTTTCAGGTAAACACGGTGTTAGAAGTCAGCATAGTAGTGACTGGAAGACGGCAGAAGTAGGCCTTCTAAGATGCATTTGATTTGGGTGATGACCACTTGGGGCTATTCACTGTGAAAAATTTACTTATCTGTTCTCTTAGCGACTTACTTGGTTCTTTTCTCTGCAAGAAACTCCTTTGTTTGCTTGTTCTGTGACCTCTAGTTCTGCCTTTGATAAAGTTTTTCCTCATCCATAATTAGAACTCTGATAATTATATTTCTAAAAATCATACTTTTTTATTACAATAAAACTGTAACAAACATTTATATATGATTTTTCCCCTGAAATATTATGAATCATATTGGGGGAAATAGCTATTTCAATTTTGTGGTAGTTTTTTATTGACTAACAGGATAAAAGGCAGAAACACTGTTCACACTCTTTTTAAAAATATAATCTTGAATGCCTTTTTAAAAAAGGATTCATTCTAATATTTTAAATAGATGACTTGCACTTAAAAACTATTCAACCTTAATAAATAAATGAAAAATTTACAAAAACTGAATGGTATCTAAAAGGTCCTTTACCAACAGGCAAGTGAACAATCTTAATTTCTATCACATGGAATTTCTGGTCAAAGTGACATCATAATTCCTTGCTTTGATAGCCCTTCTCTGTTCAACACACAGAAATGATAAATAAAATGTAAAATTTAAAAAAAAATTGAAATTACCTAACTAGGATAAAAACAAGATAAGAGATCCTTGGAAGAAAAACTGAACACAATTGCAAAGCAAGAGAGGAGCTGAAGCCATAGGCCTGCTGAGACCTTGATCTGAAAGCAAGTATTGGTGGCTGGTAGTTTGAATTCTTCAGGCAGTGTTAAGAACTAAAATTATTCACATGAGACTTAAGATAGGATCCAGGCTTACTTGCTTGAAGGCTAATTTACAGGGAAAGTTATTCTTGTGAGATACCTAGGTTTCAGAGTTCATGGGTGCAGTTTTGGAGCCCCACAGATTGCTTTGGAGTCTAATAGACTTGCCCATTGCAGGAATATAATTTATTTGCAAATACGTTTTCTTTAAAACACACAGTAAGCTTTGATCAGTTTCTTGTTTGACCAACTGCAGCTAATGATCTCATATATATGGCACATCATGGAAGGGAGAAAATTCTCTCTCTCTCTCTCTCTCTCTCTCTCTCTCTTTCTCTCCATGTTTATCAAGGTTCTAGATGCTGAGTAGTGATCTTGCCATTTGTGTATTAGCAGAACAAATTTCTTCTTACAGCAGTTATTTACTCATTATCTAATTTGCTTTCAAGCAGATCTTGGTAGGTGCTAGCACCAGACCACACTGCATAAAGGCAGAGGGCAAGCTGCCCTTTGCTTCTGATTCTTCAATATATACCTAGGAAGTAGAGAGGATGTTCCTCAGTCATAAATACATCTTTCTGTACTTTCAGCCCTGGGCTGACTCTTCTATTCAGAGACTCGCTCTCTGTTTAGAAATATAGTCTATACTTAGTGTCTTTGAAATATGCTCTTCTGAAGCCTATTCCTTCAATTTAAAACTAAATGTGTATTATTTTGTCCCTGAGCAGATGTTAACAAATATAATCAGAAATTCTAATGTACTCACATATATAGAAAGAACAGCATAATAAAGGAAGGAGGGGTACTAACTAAAATTAAAGTGTCCTTTATATAAGAATTTTTCCAATAGATTCCAAAATTCATAAATATTTTGTGAGTATGCTGATTGACGATGTGAATGATGTAACAGAAATCTTCACAGCAAATTTCGGTATCTCAATTTACATGATTTGGTAATTGTTCGCTTATCTGATGGAAGGTATAATATGGGAGAGTGAACTAGTCCTCATTGGCGAACTAGCTAATGCTGCCACTTAGTGCTAGTCAATTCAATAAAATGAAGGCAAAACATTTTATCCTTTAATACGCAATCATTTTATCCTAAAACTTTAAGACTTCAAAACCTAAAAATGAATAAAAATGAAAACTATTGATTTTATAATTTTTTTCATTACTTGAGTTTTAAGAAATCAGTGTTGTTGCAGTTACCTGTTTTGAAGTAAATACTGCTAAAGAACGAAAACATCTATTGAAACTAATGATACATAATTGAAATTTAACCCTTAACTAGGACAATGCCTAGAAACAAAGTGTGGCCTTTGCATGTTATCATTTTATATTCATTATCCTTAGTAGTTAGTAGTTTTAATATTAAAATGATTATCTCTGCCTACATATTTTTAATACTCGTAATGTGACTCAAATATTGTTATTGGGAGTCATGCTAAAGACAAGAGTTAGATTTATATTGAAATGGGAAAAACATAGTAGATAGAAGGAATCTGTCATAACATGAACAATAGAGAAGGATAGTTTTATAACCTCAGCAATGCCTCCCTGGCTTCCTTTTCTCTCACTACCACTTACCTCATTTTGGAGTCAGAGTAGTCACTCAGAATTTCAAAGGATTCTTCGCTTCCGAGTGTTTGGCTATTAATAAATTATTTAAATACAATCAATGATTGTACAATCAATGAATCTCTATGTACATTTAATAAGTGTAATTTATATATAATTTCAGTAACCAATTATTTCTAGTTAAAGGTACAACCTAACCAGTAATTGTTATATATGGTATTATACATTGTATCATGTATTAGTTTCTTAAAACTGCTGTGACAATTTTCCAATAGCAAGTTCCTTCAAACAACAGGAATTTATTCTCTCACACTTCTGGAGGCCAAAAGTCTGAAATTAAGGTATTGGCATTGCCGAACTCCCTCTGAAGACTCTAGGAAAGAATATTTCCTTTCCTCTTCCAAGCTTTTGGTGTTTGCCACCAACCGTGGAATCTTTGGCTTGTAGCTTCATCACTCCACCTTCTGCCACTATCTTCATATGGCTGCCTTTTCTCTGTGTGTATCTGATCCTTCACATGGTTTTCTTATAAGGACACCAGTAATTGCATTTAGGGTCTATACTAATTCATTTTGACTTCATCTTAACTCTATTACATCTGCAAAGACCCCATTTCAAAATGAAGTCACATTTGCAGGTTGTAGATGAACGTGAAGTTTGGCGGGACACAATTCAACTCACTTCATGTCAACATATTTTCATTGCTATATAAAAGGTATACTCATGATTTAAAGTAGAGCAATGTGACAGTTAAATATGGATTGATTCAATATGAAGTCAATACAGTTGTTCAGTGTCTGTGTCTTTCTTCAAGATTAACATCTGATGTGCTGAGTAAACTCATTCTCATCAAGGAGTTGTTGGAAAGCTAAGGAGAGTTAAACACCTAAGCATTAGTAAAAAATATTTGATAATTATGTGCTGGTAAAATAATTGTTCTGTGTCTTCTGTCTTTTAGTATTTCTTTATCAGCAGTTATGTTGTTATGGAGGTTGCTGTCTTTAGTGAAATAAAAAAAACACACAACAGAATTGAAACAAAGTTATTGGGAAAATTTGCATAAACATTTTTTTTTATCTGAGGATATAATCTTAAATCACAGTTTAACTATGGCCTCCAACAGCCCTTATGTAGATCTTGAAAAGTTACTGGAACCATGTAATCATTTTCTATGACTTCTTAGTGATCTTATTGGTGCCTCCCATTGTCAGGCTTTGGTCTGTTTTGTACTATGAATCAATAGCAATTATAGTAAATTATTATCCAAGCTGGTTGCTTTTGAAAATAAAGTGAACACTTTTCAATAATTACTCTGAGACATTAGGTATAAAGAGGGCATTCAATCCTGTTAGCTATTATCAATCAAATGATTTTTTTGATAAATAATTGGAATAATTATGCCTCTCACTTAAAAATCATAATTATACTTGTAGATACAACATAGGGAAACTTAATGATTAGACATAGCTTCTCTCAGTCATTGTTAAAGTTTCATAGTTATTGTACGAAGGAACAGGAAGTGAGATGACTGTAATTGGTGTTATATGTTTTTCATAATCCCACAGAGGGTAGAAACTCATTATGTAATTTCGAGGGTAATGTAAAAGCTACTGTCTGTTTAAAATTTCACACATGACAAATTAAATATTATTCTTGTGCACGTCTTTTTTTTATCCCAGGTGCTTGGATTCCTACAAATGAAATAAAATAATATTGAATGTCATCAGAATGTGATTGAAAATATTCTGAAAAGAGACTTAATTTTTTTTAAAGAAAAAAAGCTCCATTAATCTTGATGATACAATTTTTTTTAAAAGGATCATAATTTTCTTTTTGGGACCCTCAGTTTTAAATAATTGCAGATTCAGTTATGTAAGTTCATCTGTTGAGTCTCATTAAGGGATATGTGGAAAGATATGCTTTACAGTGTTCATAAGAAAAAGCAAAAAAAGCAAAATACAGGAAAAAGGAGAAAGAGAGTGAATACAGTGAGCATAAGAATATAGGAAATGAGGAAGGAAAGAGGTGGCTTTTGAGGAACCGAGAATATGGCTGTGATAGCAACCATGGAAAGAGATGTTTTGTTTGGAAATTCTTTATTATCTACAGAATGTTACTGAAAAAGAGGTTTCACAGGGAGAATTTTTGCCACAGGAATAGAGTCTGGCATGTGCCAATGCTGTTAAGCATCCTATTCATCTCTGTCAGTCATGGCCGTTCAAAGGCTGATTTCAAAGAGTCGCTTATTATGAGAAGGAGGATGTGAGGAAACATTTGAAATAACAAGTGATTAATGGCGTCATTACTAAGTCCCATAGCTATTATGCAAAACCTAACAATATTTGTGTAAATGAAATAGAAGAAAAACCTGGAATATCCATGGATTTCCTCATTCTGAATCTTTTATCCCAAATGCATGAATATAACATGCCACAGGTTGAAAAGAAACTTGTCTGCCTGGCTGAGTAGGAAATAGTGAATAGTATCGATTCTAACTACACATTTGGCTGGGAATAGAGAATAACTGATATTTCTGTCGCATCAGTTGTGCCATTTGATGCCTGGAGGCAGCATGTTAGGAGTTTTCAAGTGACCACTGATCATCTTCCAACAATTCGTAGAAATGTTAGTCTAGTGCAAAAGTAATTGCGGTTTTTGCAATTATTTTCTTTTTGTTGTTGTTGTTTTTTAAGTCTTGTCCATTTATTTTGTAATGGTGCTTTTTATGTTATTATTAGTGTCAAGTGTACAAAACAATGTAATAGACATTTATACCCCTCACAAAGTGATAACTCCCCTCCCCCAACCTACTACCCCTCTGACATCGTATATAGTTTTACAGTTCCACCGACTCTATTCCTTATGCTATACTCCACATCCTGTGAATATATATATATGAAATTATAGTTGACATTCCTTCTTATTCAGCTTCAGTTATTTTCAACCTTTTAAACTGCAATTACTTTTGCACCAACCTAATAGTTGTATTGTAAACTATTTGTATATGTAATCACATATAATACATTAATTGTGCATTAATATGTCAGTTCTGCAAAACAGCTATTAAATATGTAAGTTACATAATAACAAAAGAAACGTTGGGCATTCTACTGGAAAGCATTTTTTTTTAATCTATTATGTTTACAAGTAAAGTACAAGGACTTAACACTTCACAATGGTTATGACAGAGAGTGGGATGATAATGCCACAGTTTCAAAACTTATTGCTAACTTAAAATATCAGAATATTATAGTGCCAATAGGAAAGACAATAAAACGATGGGAAAAGACTAGGGACTTCTTAGCATTCCTTAGAGTTTTGTGGGATTGCTGTATTGGGAAGTATGGACACATTTGTAGTTAAATTGAGCAGATATTTGGCAGAAAGTTCTTTTTAAAGCAATGGTTCAGTCTTGTCTAACAGAAAAACAAAAACTTCCCTAGGTAATGCAAACAGAGGAATTAAAACAGGAAATTGTTTATAACGTGTTAGAAGGACTGGAGGAGTAAAATACACATAAAGATCAGTAACTGCAGGAAACTATTGCTCCTACAACTGGAGGCCAAAGGAAAGTGATTATCTACAGCCCGGTGATGGAGTGCTGCAGTGGCCGTTTCTGCTGTTGAAACTACTGACTCTCCATTTTTCAGCAAGCCAGGAGTCACACACCTACTGATGCTGCAGGGATGTTGGAGCCCACAGTCTGGCTGACGCTCTTGGACTAATCTATGACATTGCTGGAATCCACATGTCAGTTGCTGCTGCTGCTTTGCCTGGAGCCAGAAAACCAGTGAGGCTGTGCTACTAAGGCTGCTGAACTACCCCCCCCCACCCCCCACCCACTTTGCCAGCCACTGCTGCCAGAGCCACAAGCAGAATAAGGGAACAAAAAAGCCTTTTCTCCTCCTGCTTTTAATCTCCCACCCGTGTCTCTCATTGACAATACCTAACTGGAAGTTAGGCAGCAACAGATTCTGGGATATTGCTGCTACGTGTGCTAATTGTATTTAATTCAACAAATACATATTGAGCATCTGCTCTGGGCTAGATATATATTAAGCAGCGGGGACTCAAAAGTGCACAAAACAGACAAAGCTTCTGCCTCCATTGTCCTTACATTGTGACAGAGAGAGAAAAAGTAATTACATACATAAGTTACTAAATGTAAAGTGGTGATAAGCACTAAAAAGAAATAAATGAAATAACGAGAGAAGGTATTGATGCTGGAGTTGGGAGGTCTCACTGATATTTGAACAAAATGCTAAAATAATCAAATGCATGGTGAGTCATGTAGGTATCAGAGGGAAGAGTGTTCTTGGGAGAGGTATCACTTAGTGCAAAGCCTTTCAGGCTTGGATGATTGACAAGTGGTAGGAAAAATGTGGGAGCCCACAGGCTAAGTTCAAAGGGAACAAGGGTAAGAGTAGTAGCAGTTGAGGACAAAGTGACGTCATCCCCATTCCTCCTGCATTAATAACAATTATTAATAACTCATTTAGCTCAGATATTCTGTAGAACCCTTTTTGAGATACTGGTCAAAATGTACAACAGGAATTTCTATATATTTGTCATTATTCCAGCAGTGGCAATAGTTCTAAATTTGATGTACAGGATAGTAATATGCACAAAGCTCCAGCCAAATAAAATTAGCTCTCAAAAAAAATAAAACTACAATATTTTACAAATTAAAATTGTAAGCAGTCAACAACACTATCAAAAGAGCATTGAAACTAGTGTTCTTGTTTATGCTGACAGCACTATACATATTGAAAAGCAAATACCACGAACTATAAAACCAATATGTTTTTTGGTGACTTGGGTCTATTAAGGACTCCAAAGTCTTAAGATCTTTCCTGTTTTGTGAATAATTTTGTAGGAATATTTTGTTTTAAAATTATTTGTGAATTATTTTAAGTAGGATATAGAATGTTCTTCGTATGTTTAACGATTTTTTTTTCTTGGTTGTAATTTCAATGTTCAGAATTGTTAGTCCGAGTGTGCCAATATTCAGTCCATGACACTTGGCTTAATCATCCAGCACCCTGAATTATCTAATAAAGTGTGAAAATACAGATTAAAATAAAATCATATGGAATATTGTTATATCTTTCTACAAAGAAAATAAATACAGAATTAAATTAAAAGTTATTAATGTTATTTAAACCAAACTCAATTTTTCACAATTTTATGGCACTGCATTCTACAATGGTAAAGGTACCTGAACTAAAGTATCTCATGTGTTTTGTCACTTGTAGAAAAAAACTTGTAGCTTGTAGCAAAAGCTTGTAGCATGTAGGAAAGAAGACTATTATTTATTCTCATCAGGTTTTTCTGACTATTAGTCGTTCAAAACTCAAAATTACATCTTATAAAATCTGAATCTTATAGGTCTGCTGAGTATAGATCATATTGAAAAATCATTGAGAAATCCAGTGAATTACCAAAAATGTTAGTTTTTTTTTTTTTTCTAAAAACACCCAGTTATGCAGATATCATTTACTGAGAAATTGCTAAACATAGCAGCAAGAGAGAGAGGTGGCAGACAGGTAACTTCCATTCCCCCTACTTTTTTCCCCTCTCTCTCTTTTTGTTTTTACTTTTATTTCTGCAGATCCTGCAGTCTCAGATTTCTACTGTGTTCTGAGACCAACACTCTATGTGAAGTGGGTCAAGTGTCAGCCATAATTGGTAAGTTTTACTTAAACAGGGGGTTTAATCTTCCCTGGTTGTCAGTTCCTTTACTCTTGAAACCCTATTATTCATGCTCTAACACCTGCCTCACACTGCATTAAGTCTCTCTTATCTCACTTATTTATCCAATGAACATTTGAACACTCTGCCAATGAGGGAACTTACAGCCCAGCTATTCCAGACATGCCATGTGCCCTGTCATATCTTTCTTTAAAATATCTTTGTGTCTTTCCATCTTTGTCTACAATTTCCAGTTACATCATTCGATCTTTGTCTGTGTTGCTTCTTGTGGTCCATAGAATACATTGTGGCAGCAAAATCCTACTGTCGTTGGCTTAGTACAACCATTGAGTTAGAAGATAAACATTTTTCTCTAGAAAGTTTAGATGAGAGTATGGAAAGATAGTCTAAATTTTGGGTCATTTGAAGTAAGTAGGAGAAACCAGGCCATGGGAAAGAATGGAGATATGAGAAAGGATACAAGGTTCTACAAGTATTAGTATAAGTTTATTAGGTCTGGGTTTGTAAGATACTGAAGTTCCAGATGGATGATCCCTGGAATTTGGTTGTAGTGATAGGCAGAGAAAGAGGATGAAATTGGGTACTAATAAAATGGAGATAGTAATGAACAAAAGCAGGCCCTATGTTGGATTTATAAAGGATGACTATCTGCCACTTGGCCTACCCTTGATGAAATATGGAAGGTGATAATTAAAGGTATCTGTAGAAATTATAGAAAGGAAAAAGAAAATTATAAATAATGTGCTTGTCTTTGATTTTGATTATATATCATTTATTAAAATGTTTAGCACTCCTTGAAAATTTTGCTATAGATACCTTGAATGCAAATATTTTAAGATTGATCAATTAAATATATTAATATATGTTACCTTATTTACTTATTAATATTTATGTGTATCTGTTATGTTCAAGGGAGTGTTATAGGTACTATTTATTAAATACCCTACTGAAAAATTTTTATTTCTTTTGATTTTTTCAATTATCTGTTCATTATGATCATGGAAAAATTATAAATAAGATTTATTAGCTTCTGGTGCCCTACAGCTATTTCTAGACCTTTATCTATTGTTGGTAACAAGGGAAAAATTACTTTGCATTTCTTTTCCGTTGTTCTATGATTGCCTTATTTTTTATCTGTTGTTTGCATCGCTATTGAATCTTTTGTGTGCATTGATACTCTTAATTTTAGTATCTTTAATATTCAGTAAAGATGTCAGGTTATAGAGCAGATGCAGGGATATTTCATGTCATTGGCTTTCTGAAATTAATGATTATTATTGATTTAAAGATATCCAATAGTCCCTCCCCAAGGTAGTGTATTTTGTGTAATTTAACAGAATAATTTACAATGTACCTTTTGATATGCAACCTTGAGAGAATGTCAAAGTTCAGTACCATTCAAACAAACATTTTTGTTTCCTTTCTTTTCTGAGTCCATGTCACATGTTTATATGTAATTTCTTTCGAAAGCCCAAATTTAGTCTTATTTGTTTATTTATTTATTTATTTAACAATTTCTATTTTTTCCCTATCAATTCAGGAATAAACTGAATAACCACAGAATTTGACAAAATATTTCAGATATATCACTAGAGAATTGCCATAGCCTATCACCAATGATAGAGTACTGCAAAATGAAATACTTGTATAGTTTTTTAAAATAAGATTGAATTTTATATTGTATGTTTCTCATAATTTTGTATTTGCATAGCTTATTATCTGAGGTCAGTAGGTAGGGTAAAGTTATGTTTCTTCATTTTTTCCTATTCATATTTTAGCGATTTTCATTTTATATTCTGAGATAACAATATCTACTCATATCTATTATTAACTGAGCAAGTCAATGAAGTGCAATAAAAATCTGTGGGCAACTGGGTGCGAGGGTTGGTTGGTTATTAGAGGATCACTATAAAGAGAGAGAAGTATTTGAGTTCTTTTTAAAATTTGACGATAAAGAAAATTTGTTTCTGTGTCTTTATGGTTGTAAATGGTCGGTGACTTTGAAAGTGAAAGCTATTTGAGTTTATTTGGAGGCATTTTGAGATGAAAGGATCATCTTAATCTGGTTTTGAGGGGATGTCTTTGTTCACGTTAATCTACTATGAGCCAGAAATAAAGTTTCAGAGATTTGTAAAAGCAATTGAAGCAGTTGGGAAAGATAAAGAACAGGAGTGAAAGGTTTGTTTCGCTTTATATTGATTCAGTCAGTAAGCAATATAGTTTTGAAGGTTTTAGCAATAGATATAGAGAAGTGTAGATGAATTTGATGGCAGAGGTGATATTTTTTCATGTTTGTTTCACTGGTTGTTTTCTTCTATCCATATATTTAAAAAATGAAATAGTTTGGAGAGGTTTTTCAGGACAGAGCTAAGTGGCATATTAACTTCCTAAATAATTAGTTTTTAAATTGATATAGTTAGTATAGATAAGGATTACTTCTCAGATAATTAAGAAAAAAAAACACATTATTTTAATTTCTTTAGCTAGTCTACTAGATTCATAATCTTTGAATTAGTGTTCAAAATTAAGTAACAGTGAAAATTTTTGTCATAAAGAAAATATATGAATTTTGTTTCACAAATATTTTTCAATACTTGTTTATTTTTTCTGCTATTTCCCTCTCACTAGTTTTTAAGAATGGCTAATATCCACATATAAGATATTAAACTGACTGTATAAAATATATATGTCTATAATAAAAATAACAATATATATCTGTGCTTTCACTTACTAAATTTATTTATATTTTACCTCTTTCCAGAAGGATATGAGGCAACTGATCATAACACTGTACTTTCTGTGTATATTATTTTATAACTTTGAAACTAACGTTAAAATATTTGAAATATTACATTGTAAGAAGCCTTCACAATGCTTTTTATGTTGATGCTACTCATATATGTTTTTGTATAAATGAAGTTGAAAGATATGAGAAATCTCAGTGAACTACATAACTCAGTAGTTATGTGAATAATTGGAATATTGTGGCCTTAAACCTCAACTTTCTTAATGGGCAATTTTGGGTGGGAATTGGGAATGTTGATTCTGGTGCTGAATTTATGCTCCACCTTGAGCGAGGTCCTGTGGCTCTGGGACTATATTTATTCAATGATACAATTGTGGGAGTTGGTCTAGATGTAATCTAAGCATCCACCCTTCCATCTGGTGTCTGTGAATAGTCTATTTATGCTTGTACACTCCCATAAATAGTTTGTTAATTTCTGAGTATGACCAATCCAACTCTGGATAATTCTGAATGCCAGCAAAGTCCTTCATCTACTGAGCTAAAATCTGACTTTCTAAGTTTTGTTCATTCATAAATGTGCTCATTGTGCCCTCAGTATATTCATAGAAATTTTTAATGAAATTTTTGATGATATACAGGACTGGACAAAGCATTGTATTGTTACACTTTTGAACAACAAAAAGTTGTTAATCCATTTTTAAATCAGTACCATTTGGACATGGCTATTCAATTAGTACTAACCAATTAATTGTCCCTGTGGTTCAGCCAACATTTCTCCATTGTGCACAGAAGGACATCACAGGAAATTGAAAGCTGCCTTGCAAAATCCTGATCAATTTTGATGGTTGCATTTTCTAGGGAGGGAGGGAGGGAGGGAGGGAGGGAGGGAGGGAAGGAAAGGAAGAAGACAGGGAAGGAGGGAAGGAAGGAAGGAAGGAAGGAAGGAAGGAAGGAAGGAAGGAAGGAAGGAAGGAAGGAAGGAAGGAAGGAAGGAAGGAAGGGGGAAAGGAGGGAGAGAGAAAGAAGGAAAGGCAGAAGAGTAGAAGGGAGGAAGGACAGAAGGAAGGAATTAGTTTACATAGATAAGAATTTCTCAAAATGCTTAAACATTTGCATGAAATGTGCTATATCTCTCATATTTAAAACAATCCTTCTTTGACAATTGGCTATGTTTCATCCCTTCACCTTCTTTATGGTGTGTAGCCAGTGTCTATTTTCCACTGAAACTGCTTTTATCAACTCTTAAAATTATTAACTTCATGTTGCCAAGTATTTTGGCCATTTTGCATTTTATTCTCTCAGGAAGATTTGATAGAGTTGATCGCTGCCCCTCACCTCTAGTTTGTAGATGCCTTCACTTGACTTCCAGGTTTTTATATAACATGTATTTTCCTTCTACTTTATTGGCCTTTGCTCTGTCAGTAATGATGGGTGATTCCATCTAGTTGATGCCTTAAATAACATTAATTTAGCAGTGTTTATCTTTTTCTCTAGTGGTCCCTCTGAACTCTCTATCTGGCATCACCACTTAGATTCCTCATGGTAACCTCAAAGCTCTGTCCATTAAGGATTCATTCAACCACTATTAATCAAGGATTGATTCGTTTCATCCACTAAAAATAAAACAAGACAAAACCCCATTTCCCCATTTTCCTAGTCTCAGTAAATTGGAGCCATAATCTACCCAACTGCTTAGGCAGCAACCATAGGAGTCAGCCTTGATTCCTCTCTACCATCAAAATGTAGCTTCAGTTTGAACACTTCCTAACATCTTCACCACTACCATCTTAGTCCTGGCCTAGCCATAGCCTGATAACAGGTCTCTCTTCTTTCGACTTCTTGCCTTGTTTTCCCCACAATAACCGCACAGTGATCTTTTAAAATCATATTATGTCACTGTTTTGCTTAAAACCTTCAGTAGCATCCTTTCACTCTTAGAGCAAAATTCAAAGGACTAAATATATCCTGTAAGGTTCCACATGACCAGACCCAGCATACCTCTCCAGCCATCATCTACCATTCCCTTGGTTATTCATTCTTCTCCAGCAGTACTCTTCTTGCTACTTCTTGAACTCGCCTTTAAACTTGTTATTTTCTCTGTCATAGATGTTCCTTGCTAAAGTTTTCACATGGCTCCTTCCTACATCATTCAGCCCTTTGCTCTAATGTCACCCAACGTATCTAAAATAACCTTCTGAATCCATCATTCTTTATTCACTTATCCTCCATTCTTTTCACTCTAACACTTGTATATTGTCTGTTTCCCCATAACAAAGTAAGCATCTTGAAGTCTATCTTGTTTACCACAGAATTCCCGGCTCATAGCAGGAGCACAGTAATAATTCTGGTTTGAAAGACCATTGCATTTTCTTAAATGATGTCTCATTTCTAGTGTACTTACAATAATTTATGTTTATGAATGCCTTATGAATTGTTTTACTTTGATATATTTGCTTAAAGTAAAATAATGACATTTCATTCTGTTTTCTGAAAATCAAGCTGTATTTAAGGAGGGGAATTGCTGATGGCTATTACATTACAATGCTAGCCTTATACACATTCAGAAATATATAGAAATACTATTTGTTTAGCTACAATTTTAGAAATTTTCTATTAAATCTAAGGAGTGTATATTGTAATCATAAAAAAATAAATATCATTGTCTATCACCTTGATTGTGGTGATGTTCTCATGGGTGGATACATATTTACAAACTCATAATATTGTGTACATTAAATATGTGCAGTTTTTTGTACATTATTTATACATCAGTAAAGCCATTTAAAAATAAATGACAATTTAAAATGAATATATCATGAATGAGGTAAATATTTTCTTTAAAATGCACTTTTTTTGTGATTATAGGTCAGAAAGTGAATTCTGTTTCTATTCATTCAAATTAAATTTTTTAAATTCAAAGACACTAATACTCTATCTTATTCTTTTGCAATTTAATCTTACTTTAATGGAAAAAATATAGTCATTTTAAAAATGTTGATGGCCTTAACTTATTAAGAACACTTATTTCAATGGAAGAATTATGGATATATATAGTAAAATATGAAAAATGCACACCAAGTTTAAGAGAGCAGTTATTTTTGAGCATACTTTTGGAATAGAGCAGAGGATATGACCTTTAGTGGTATTTGTAAAATATTACTTTTTTGAAGCAAAAGATATGGAATTAATAAAATCAAGGTTTATCATTTGTTCAAACATGGGACTGGGCAAATTCTTGTCTGTTTCATATTATTACTTAAACTTTTTATATGTTTTATTAAATATTTTAATAAAAACTAAACAACTAAAAATAAGAAAATTGATCATGCTGTGTCTTTTAAATGAATTTATACCTGGCAATGGTTGGCTTTATGCATAACTTAAGTAAGTTTGCTGTTAAAGCTAGTACAGTTTTTTGTTTTTTTTTTGGTTTGTTTTAACTCTTTGAAGGATTTTCTCTACCTGTTTCAGTTTCTATATATTTACATCCTTTTCATATTTATGACTTTGTTTCTTCTACAGTCACTTGTTTTTCTACCTTCTGTTAACTTTACTGAATATAGAATGTTGCAATTTATATACCTGGAAAATGGAACACAAGGAATATAAAACAGAAAGAAGCCATATTAAATAAATTTAAATACTTTTAGATAGGAATAGAGCATAGTAAATCAAATATACTTAAAAAGGAAAATAATATGATTTACCTTCCAAAAGTTTCTATTCCTTTAACTTCATCATTACTGTCAGTGGTATCAATCTTATCTTTTTAAGGTTTTTATTTCGAACCCTTTCAGTCAATCATTAAATATACATAATCAACCCTTTCATAAAGCTGTAAGTATATTTTAAAATCCGTTTAACCTAGTACATGGTCCCATCATGTTGAAGCGCAGAAAATTACTGGGGAGTCTTCTGAGTATGTCAGGAACCAATTGCCAATCAATAGTGAAAACAACAGATTTGCCCTTAAGGAATGTATAGTTTAGCAGGACAAAGAGAAAAATAAACAGTAAACTCCAATATTATGAGATAAGTGTGTTGATGCAAAAAAAACATAAATAAATAAAAAATAAAAATACTGGGTGCTATGTAATAACAGAGGAAACACCTAACCCTGATCATGGAAATTAAGAAAAGCTCCTTAGAGGAAGTATAATAGCATCTCATTGGAAATCTGAAGTCCTTAAGCAAGAGAGAGCACTGTGATTGAAAGGAAACATAGTTGAATATGCTAGCAGCAAAGTTTTTGTGAGAGGGAAAAGCAGTGTAAGATGGAACTAGAGAAGTAGCAAAGAGCAGTTTTGAAAGGCTTTGTGTATTACACATTAAAAATTATGGATTTATTCTAAGGGAGTGACATAATCCAATTCACACTCAGGAAGATCACTGTGGGTGCAGACCCTACGCCATCTTAATACGTATTATCCACATTGACATTTTTATTAGGGGAGACATCCCTAACTCCCTTGCATATGTTCTTTTAGCACTTTGTACTTCACCTTCAGAGTACATGTTGTAATTATAATATAATAAATTGTGAGATTAGATGATCAGTGTCTGATTCTCCTCCTGGGTCATAATCTCTTAGATAGGAGAGACAAAAATTGTAGTTTATTGCTGTATCCTCAGCAAGTGTCTCATCATTGCCTTTTATATAGTATTAGGTGCTCAATAAGTATGTACTGAATGAATAAGCTATAGAAATCAAATTACTATACATAAGATAGTGTTCAAGATTAATAATCAACTAAAGATAACTAAAATTAGTGTAATATCAATCTCTTTTCTTTATTTTCCTTATTCTTAGCTTACTGAATGCATTTAGCAAACTGTTATTGAGGGCTTTCCTGTGCCAAGCATTGTGGTAGAAACTAAGGAAGATAAGTGATAGAGTGTGTGAATAATAAATATTTTAAAAAACTAATGGCTAGAGTTCAAGCAGGGTATATTGTAGAAGTACAATCAGCAATAATAAATATGCAGCTAAAGATACAGATTTCTTACTCTTATTACAACATTTTTTTTAAAAGTTTTATCTTTTATGGATCTCTTATATTCCTGAGGCTTTCTGTCAACTTTCAAATGATTTTTTTTATGCCAGAAAGAACTGCCTGAATAAAAGCTTCTTTAAAGTGTAATTACAGACTTGCTGTTAGTAATTTGTTAAAAAAATAAAAACACAGTCCGAAAAGATCAGGAGATTAGATGAATTAGATATAGCTATCTTTATGCTATTCTTAAAGATCTACTTAATTTTGTTGATCAGTGAGAAGTGAGTGCTTCTCTATTTAAGAAAGTGTTAAGTTATATAAAAATAAAATGTTTTTAGCTGGAAAAGTGAATTATTTTAGGCACTGTTAGTAATTATGTTTTGTAAAAAGCCATTCAATTTATGAACAGCCACCACAGATGGTATTGATTGATAAAAGTACCTAACTCAAATATCTATTTAGAATTTTGGCTTCCAGAGCAATTGTTACACTGAAAAATTTCTAACAAAACTAATTTCAGCTCTTGAAGTCATCGTTTGTCTTTTAAAAAGAGTAAGAGTTCCAGAGATCCCAACTGAGTTAAATTTATGAAGAAACTACTTGGTGATCTTTGACAGAGCTAAATGGCAACATGACAGTTTGTTGATACGAGTTATTATTCAGAAAGAAAAAAAGTTGAGAGAATCTTTATTTCCCAGGGAAATATGAAGACGTATGCATATCGTAAAGTTACTTAGTTTGATTTTGTTTCCCACACATTTCTGTTACTAAAATAAAAATTAAAAGTATGTTTTAACCAAACAGAAACACACTCATAGATACAGAGAAGAAACTAATGGTTGCTAGATAGGAAGGGGCTTGGGGAGCTGGGTGAAAAAGGTGAAGGGAGTAAGAAGTACAAATTGGTAGTTACAAAATAGTCAAGGGGAGGAAAAGAACAACATAGAGAATATAGTCAATAATATTGTAAAAACTGTGTATGGTATCAGGGAGTACTAGACTAATCAGGAGGATCACTGCATAAATGATATAAATGTCTGACCTCTGTGATGTACACCTGAAATTAATATTAAACACTATGGAATGTCAACTATAACAGAAAAGAAATTATTTTAAAAAAAGAAGTAAAAGCTAAGTTTCTGGCATTACACTGGATTCCTGTCTTTTGGGAGTACAACATAGAAATAAAAGAAAAGTATATTGAAGAAGGTCGTCTAAATTCTTTTGTCAGAATGTGAGGAAGTTGTGAGGTAAAAACATCAAATTTCAACTCAGCAAAATTACATATGCAAATAGTGAAAATATTAGTGTTAAGAAGAAACAAAACCTTTAGATAGATAATTCAATTAAATGTTTTTTGTAAGGAGTATTTAAATATTAAATATGAAAACTGTGTAAAGTACAGCATAGGGAATATAGTGAATGGTATTGTAATAGCTACGTATGTGCAATGTCAGAGGGGTAGTAGACTTGGGGGCGGTTATCACTTTGTGACGGGTGTAAATGTCTAATCATTATGTGTTTTGTACATCTGAAATTAATAATAAAATTAAATTAAATCAAACTATGGACTGAATCTAAAAGTTTATAATTATGGGCAGACCAAGGCATGGTCTTTTTAAAACTAAAAGCAAATATGTAAAGAAATATGTCTTCTTTAGATGAAATAAGCAAAAAAGAAGTTAAACTTTAATGGCAGCTAACAGTTAAAATTGAATATAAAGAAAATGTCACATATATGCAAATATTTGTTTGTTTATCTTATTTTAAAATTTTATATTTCTTTATTCGTGTGGGTTATTTATATTTCTATGATAATAAGAGGTTTCTTTTCTCTAAGTGATACATGAAGTAATTTAGACTACTCCAGTTCATCTATACTGAAGAAAAGCATTGTTTCCTAATGGAAGGTATGGAATTACTGGCTTAATACAAAGTAATGGTTAAATTGTTGTTTTTCGGCTAGAATGGGAAGGACAAGGGGAATACATTCCAGGAACACCTGCTGTGTGCCAACTACTTTACATATATTTTGAAATTTAATTCTCACAAAAATTCTTCATTTTTTGTTATTCTCATTTTATAGGTAAGGCAACTGAAGCATATAAAGTATAAGAAAACATCTTACATAATACCAGAATTTCTCTTCCAGAGAGTCAATATTTGAATAAAGGTGTGTCTCACTCCAATGCATATTCTTCTGTTTATGTTGCCATAGCCATCTCATCTGATGTTGATAATGGTAGCAATTGTAGCAGCAGCAGTAATAATAGCAATGGTAGCACACGTGTATATTGCTTGCCGTGTTCCAGACACTGTCCCCCAGTATGTTAGATACATTAATTCTATTTAACTGAAAATTAACACTATGAAATATGTACTGTTTCGTCCTAGTTTCACAGGTGAGAAAAATAATTTGGAAACTAGGCAAAACCAGCAATTATAAAGGTGCGAGTAGGTTTGTGTGATTCTAGAGATGCCTTTGGTGAAAGGCAGGCCTTTAATAAATTAAAATTTTATAGCTGGTTTGTATTTCAATGTGGTTTTAAATATGTGTCATCTTTTAAAATAATTTATTATTTAAATGAAATTAATTGACTCCTGGAAATGTTAGGAAGTATTTAAGTCCCTACAGAAAGAGAAAACAGAGGTATAGATCTCTCCATATCTGTTGATGGGTAAAGAATGATGTGGACATATTTAAACGTTTTGGTTCTAGGGTTACCTAAAAGGCATACTTAAATTTGCTTTTTGATTTAGAAGCTGGAGAACAGAGCCATAGGGAACTGATCCACATTGGTTGTCTATAAATAGGTGTCTAGCTAAAGACAGACATTGTGATTTTGGTCAGTGTAAAGCAGAAAGAAATATTAGCATAGTTGATAATTGTCATTTGTAAATGCAAGGAGTAGTTGGAATCATCTTTTAGGCTTTTCCTTTTTTTGATATCATCTTTACTCCATTTGGTAATGGTAACATAATAGCATTGTTGCCATTACTTGATAGGTTAATAAAGATCCTACTGTACTTACTGAGGGCCTGAGGGAAAAAAGTGTATGTAGGAGTTTTGAGGAATCATAGAGAAAACAGTAAACCACAGGGGGGGCCTGAAGAGATATGGACGCTAGTATGGAATGAGGAATGAGTAGATTGAAAGTTCTGTCCTCAAATGGTAGGAACTAAGTTGGCTTTAATATGGCAGGAGGCATTGAAGACTGTCCTTTTGATTAACAGACTTATTACTACCTGAAGAAACCATTCTTATTATAGTAGATCTACAGAACAGGAGGTCAGTGAGTTCAAAATAATGGACAATCAAGAAACACAAGAAGCCACCCAAATTGCAAAGATCCAGATTGAATAACTTAAAAAGATTTGCAAAATGAGAAATCAGTATGTTTTATTAATTGATTTGTGTAGTCTTATGCTTAGTAACCTCCCAAAGTATAGAAGTTTAGTATTTGTGAATCACTACAATAATTTTTACGTTGCAACCAAGTACACACACAAACCTATTTTTAGATAATCATGAAAATAATACTTCGTTTCTATTTTACTTTTTTCTAGTCTCCTCTCCCCTTTTCACTCTCCCTTCTCCCTCATCCTCTCCTTCTCCACTCTTCTTCCCTCTGCCGCCATAGTCATTATCCACCAAATTATTTTGAGACCCAGTTAGGCTTGAGATTTGCAGTGAATAGAGCTTGGATCACAACAGATTATGATTAATAGACAGTTATTTCTAAATTTACACATATGCTACAGGTTAAAATAGGTTTTGAAGGGAAAAAATAACTAACGCCATACTTTTCCAACTGGATGAAATATCATTTTAAATGTACATCCTAAATTATTTTATAGTTAATGTTATTAAAACATAAAGATGTATGCTTTTAAATACTTAACATTAAGATTTCAAGAGCTGTGCTGTAATAAATTGTGAGAAGTTGTGGTATCAGTGATAGTTAATATACAAAGGCATTGCCTAATGGCAAGAATTTCTTCATATTGTTGAGTTCTTTCAGTGATGGAATGCAGTGTGCAAGGCAGCAAAGAGATGAATAAAAATACATTTAAAACCCTGCAGTGTACACTTTTATACATTGACACCTAACTTTATAATGCCTTTTGAAATTGGGTTTCAGTAATATTTTAAGTAACTTATGGTTGGCTTTAATGTTCTGTTAGCTAAAATAAATACACATTTCACATTTCAAACATGGGTTTGAAGTGTGTATAATAATACATGCAGGAAGGTATTACTCCAATTAAAAAAACCCCAGATGATTGAGCTATAGTATGGAATCTAGAAATAACTTAGGTAAAACATGTGCTAGCAATTCTTTTCAAAGAGGCTTTGAAATAGCATTTTTGTAGAGGCTTCCATCAAGAAGGTTCATGTTTGAGCTAATAAAGCAAATGACTAGAGAATTCTACCATACGATTTCCGTTGTACTCTACTAGGAAAAAAATGTTTACGGCTGTAAAACTTTTAAATTACTTATTATCGATATCACTGAGATACTATGCAGTATGTACCAGGGAAGGTAAACTATTAGTTAACTATTTTGAAATGTTAAAAAATAATTGACTATTTTATAGAATAGCAAAAATTGTCTTCATTTCATGAAATGGTGCTTTCAGAATTATTTAGCATTTTATAGAGATAGCTTGACTCAATCTATTTTACCAGTCTTTATTCTAATTGAATATTCAGTTGCTTAGTAATATTGATTATTTCTTTTTTAAAAATATTTTGATTCCAGCTTATATTAAAGGATGAGCAAAAAACTATTATGATTTGAAAGCATAACATACAAGTTTTGATTCATTATTTTGTTTCACATTCTTGTATATTTGTTTCTGACTAATAAATAAGTTTCTATGGAGACAGAGGTTTTTTGTGTTTTTTAATAATACTACAGAATGAATTTAATGTGTCCTGAATTAATGTTTATATTAAATAAATGAGGAAATATAACTTTAACAAAATATCCATGTCACAATTTCTTAATATAAGCAGGCAAATTTTATAGTTAACATAAAACTAAATCTGTTATCTCTCATTCACTATACTAATTATTCATAAATAAAATATGGACCACAATAGAATAGAGCCATTTTTAATTAGTGTGTAGTTGAAAAAAATGTCTACTTTTTACAATGTTTAAGGATATGTTGTATTTTTTTACATTACTATCAACAGTAAATAATTAGATAGTACATTTGAATGCTACCCTGCAAACCAGGTGGAATATGAAATATAACGAACTTCAAGTTAATCTTTCTGGGAATGATAAAAGCTCATAGATTCGGGTTTGAGAGCAAGGATTAAATTTATACATCTATACATAAAATATATAATATAAGAAGTTTTAGGAAGAATTCAATTAAAGTTTGTGACAGGATAATAAATTCCATAAAAATTCATAAAAGTACATTAACATTATCTACAAAGGAATGTTGTCTCTTGTTTAAAAATGACTCATTTAGTCACTTCATTTAACTTAGCTTTAGGGAATTCTTTTTTTAATATTTATGTCTATTTCGATAAGAGAAACTGTCATCAGTCTATTGAGATGCAGGGATTAAAATTGTCTGCAATAACTTTTAGGTATTGGGTCCTATTTAAAGTTTCATAGATGTAAAAGCCTATGCCTTTGGCCAAAGTAGAAATGTGTGTCCATTTCTAATAATACTTTCCTTCATATTTCTTCATTTGACAAATTACTTTGCTACAAGCTTTTTGTGCTAATAAGTACAGTGGGGATATTTTTTTCTTTATTTTCCATACTATTTTATTTAAGTGTTATCCTATTTCATAGAAAAAGAAAAGGAGTGCATAAGATTGTAGTACATTTCTAAGTGTAACTCTGTAATTTGTGTTTTCTGTTGCCAGTTTACCAATTTCCCCATTATTTGATTCAAATAATCATTAAAAATAATTTTTAAAGTTGTAGCATATATAAAAGCTAAAATCATAAAGCTTCTACCGTGGTCCCCAAAAATAAGACCTAGCCGGACCATCAGCTCTAATGCATTTTTTGGAGCAAAAATTAATATAAGACCCCTTGTATTACATAAGATGGGGTATTATATTATATTATATTATATTATATTATATTATATTATATTATATTATATTATATTAAAGACCTGGTCTTATATTATATAATACATAAGACCCGGTCTTATATTTATAGTAAAATATTTTTTTATAAAGATATTTTTTATAAAAATATTTTTTACTATAAAGACCGGGTCTTATATTAATTTTTGCTCCAAAAGATGCATTAGGGTTGATGGTTTGTCTAGGTCTTATTTTCAGTGAAACATGGTAGGAAACAAAAACAACAGGAGACTACCATGACCTACAAGTAGGCAAAGATCTCATAGAGTACTCAAAATACTTTCATTACAAATTAAGTTAAGGAAACAAGGAATGGCAAAAGAAGTCTATTTAATATTTTGTTTGTCATCATAATAAGTGATTAGTGGAGGAAAATATAAAAACATTTACCAAAACAGTTTTATGTTTATGTGAGTTTTCTTTGTTAATGACATGTCTTCCTACATCAAAAGATGTTTACATTTACATTTTAAAATAAAGCCAAATTAGTTGATGGAAAAAAGTGATTAAGTGATGAAAAGTATAAAGAATTTAAATGTATAATTCCTGTTTACCTATCTGATAAATTAGAAAAATCTCCTTTCGTTACACTAGACTGAAAAAAAAGTAGAAGATAGTAAACAAAACGAACACATGCCTTCATTTATTCAATTCACAACATTCTAAGTGAATACCTATTTAGTGCCAAAGATCTGCTCTTCACGAGTTCTTAAAAGCTAGTGTCAAACTTCTCTTGGTCAATTAAGTTCTATTTACAAAAACAAACAAATTGACAAACATAATTCCATTTAGATAAACTATCCTTGTGTTGATATGTAGGCATGTTTTTGCAATTTAATTATTACAAAAACCTTTAAGGAAGACTTCCTATATTTTTTATGATTGTATGTATGTGTCTATATTATATTTTAGTACGTATATAAATTTCACAATGTATATATATATATGTATGTGTATATTTGTGTGTTTTAAGGAAGACCTCCCATTTAAAAAAAAAAAAATACCTCCATAAAATGGTTTCAAAGTAAATGAAATTTCATGTTCTGTTCAATGAAAATTTAAATAATTACAACTTACAGACATTGTAGAATAAAAATAATTTGTTTCAATTCTGAGTAGAATTTGAGATACTACTTTTATATAGACTTTAAGAGGAAAAACGTTTCATTTATCCAAAATTTTATGGATTACCAAAAAGCATTAACTTCAAATCATCCTTTGTCCAGAATTCTTATTTTATTATTTTATTATTTTTTTTAAATTAAAGTTTATTGGGGTGACAGTTGTTAGTAAAGTTACATAGATTTCAGGTGTACAATTCTGCATTACATCATTGATATATATCACATTATGTGTTCACCATAATTGTTTAAGGCCATTAGCTGGATAAGAAAAAGAAGTTAATTCTAATACCGATATCCAACAATACTGTCTTTGTTTAGACTAATTGTGTTTTACTTTAAGACTAAGGATTACATATATAACTTCAGCTAAATAGAAAAATATACATAATAAAAATTCAGTGGTGACAGTGTTATGTGATTTTAACTTTCTTCGTGATTAGCATTACAGTGAGAACACATTACCTTCTAAAAGTGATTAAAATCATGTGATAAACACTTATTTCTCTTTCCAGATCATATATAAATGGCTCGAATATTAGTTAACTACATAAATCATTTTACATGTTTACTTTTTTGTATTATATTATTACTTTTTTCAAATACACTTATGTTTGGTTAAATTTTTCAAACTTAACAAATGTTCAGAAAAGTAAATGTATCATTTTAAAAATCATGTATTTTTATGATGATTGTTTTTGCCTAACATAGGTTGTTAAAATATTTATGATTATCATGAATTAACAATGGATAATTTCTAAATACCTTGATAGAGCTCTTTAATGAGAATATGTAACGAATAGTAAATAATTTCCAGAGATGACTTTATAATTCATGAAAAAGCCCTAACTTCTAATGCAGCAGTGTATGTATATTTGTGATATCATGGAAGCCAGATTGATGGAGTTTCCATAGATCAAGATTGTGAAAATGCAAGTACCAAAAAGAATAATGACTGAAGTTGAAACATATTAAGTATATTAAAATCTGTCAGTCTTCCAAGACAGAGAAAAGAGAAGAAAACATGACTTATATTGATGATAGCAATATCAAACCCTTACTTTGAAAATTTGTAATGAAAGAAAAAAATTAAGCATTTATGCTCCTTTTGCGGTACGAACTCTATTTCTAGGTAACTGGATGATCTCAGTTTACATGGGACAGCTTCTCATTTTAGAGAGAAACAGAAACTCATAGACACAGACAATAGTTTAGTGGTTGCCAGAGGGTAAGGGGGGCGGGGGGTGGGGGGTGGGAGATGAGGGTAAGGGGGATCGAATATATGGTGATGGAAAGAGAACTGACTCTGGGTGGTGAACACACAATGGGATTTATAGATGATGTAATACAGAATTGTACACCTGAAATCTATGTAATTTTACTAACAATTGTCACCCCAATAAATTTAATTAAAAAAAAAAAATACTTCCTATATGAGGAAGGAACAATAGAATTAGAAAAATCACCATTTCCCAGAACTTAATGGAATACTTACTTCAGTAAACATTGTCAAAGGATGTTAAAATCAGTAGGTGAACTATTTGGGAAAATGGTTGTTCAGATTAAAAAAGAAAGTCCAAATGCAAGATGTAGACCTTGATTGGCTATGTAAGTAAATTGGAAAATAGACTACATTTTTAGATAACATTAAAGAATCAGTGTCAATTTTATTAGGTATGATAATGTTATTATGGTTAATAGAAAACAGTAGTTTTCAAAGATGCAGACTAAGGTATTTATAATTAAAATGTTATGATATCTGAAATATTTACACTAAAATAATTAAAATAAGATATGTAATATATTTATAATTAAATCTAAATAATGGCAACTTATCCAACTTCATCGTCTCCTGTATCCTTTTCTATTTTAAGGGAAAATTTTCAAAATAAAATCTTTAAAAAGATATTACAAAATGCGTATCAATTACTCAGCCTAACGTTTGCATTTTGTTACTTTATTGAAAGCTATAAAGAGAACTGTTTTTCTAGTATTTAACATATTTTACATTACTTAAACCACACAAATTAGAAATAATGAAAAAGTTGATGAATCTTCAATAGCATTAATCTGCAGAATTTTGTAGGAGATTGAATTGCCTTAGTATATCTGTATTCTACTAATGATATATTTAATTATTGGAACTCCAAGTTTCAAAGATTGCGGACCTTTCTGTGTTATTTATCTATTATTAATTTTTTTAGCTGAACATATTTATGAAAACTTTAAATATCTTTATATTTTTACATTTCACAATTTGCAACAGACAAATATTTGTATAGCAAATAGTCTAATTTCTTAGGATTTTCCTAGCTGTACTTTGATTTTCAAATTTCTCCAAATGAAATTAGTTATAACAGAATTCTCCTGTAAATCTGCAGTTTCATTGGCACCTTGCAAGAAGTGGGAAACAGGAGAGATTCAGGATCAAGTAGCAGATCATTATGAAAGTCCGAGACAGTTTAGGACATATGGAAGAATTTTGGAAGAGAAAAATTTAGTATGAAATTATAGGGAGACAGAGTAATATGACTGTAATTTTAAATTGAAATTAGAGCAAAGTTAAATATGTGAAACAACTAATAGTGGATTAAGGAGTCAGACATGGAAAAGTATAGATACTTGTTTCTATTTTGTGCCACCATAAACTATACTGTGATGATCATCGTGTCATACAACAGGAAATAACCAGACAACAGTTGTCATTATTTGTAAAAAATGGCTTTAATGCTGTAATGTTTTCTGACAAAAATTTTATAACAGTTGGTGAAAAAGGCTCTGAAGTGAGTTAAGGTGCGTCCATAGTTTATTTTTTATATTTAATATATAAATTTTTTATTTTTCAGTTGCAGTTGACATACAATATTATATTAGTTTCAGGTGTACAACCAGGTGATTAGACATTTATACAACTTATAAAGTGATCACCCTGATAAGTCTAGTACCCATCTGACACTATACACAGTTATTACAATATTATTGACTATATTCCCTGTGCTTTATTTTACATCCCCATGACTATTTTGTAACTACCAATGTGTACTTCTTAATCCCTTCACCTTTTCCACCCATCCCCCCAACCCTCCTCCCAGCTAGCAGCCATCAAAATGCTCTCTGTATCTATGAGTCTGTTTTTGTTTTGTTTGTTCATTTATTTTGTTGGTTAGATTCCACATATAAGTGAAACCATATGGCATTTGTCTTTCTCTGTAGGACTTACTCTATTGGGCACAGTATCTTCTAGGTCATCCACATTGGTACAGATAGCAAGATTTCATTCTTTTTTATGGCTGAGTAATATCCCACGGTATGTAGTATGCACCGCCTGTTCTTTATTCATCCATGGATGGACACCAAGGTTGACTCCACATCTTGGATATTTTAAAAAATGCTGCAATGAACATATGGATGCACATGTCTCTTCAAATTAGTGTTTTGTGTTTCTTCAGATAAATACCTAGAATTGGGATTACTGGGTCTCTTTCTCTATTGTTATTGCCTTTGTTTAAAGTCCATTTTGTCTGGTATTTGTATTGCTACCTTGCCCCAGGTTTTTTTGTTTGTTTTTCATTTCCATTTTCATGAAACATCTTTTTCCCAGTCTGTGTGTGTCTTTTGACCTGAAGTGAGTCCCTTGTAGGCAGCATATGTAAGGGTTTTGGTTTCTTACCTATTCAGCCACCCTGTTTTTTTATTGGAGCATTTAATCCATTTACATAGAAACTAATTGTCGATAGATATGTAGTTATTGCCATTTTATTGTTTATATGTTTGATCCTTTTTTCATCTTCTCCTTTAAAAAATCCCCTTTACATTACTTGTAATACTGGTTTGGTACTTATGAACTCCTTCAGCTTTTTCTTCTCTGAGATGCTCTTTATCTCTCCTTCAATTTTAAATGATAGCTTTGCTGGGTAAGTTAATCTTGGTTGTAGGTCATTGCTTTTCATAACTTTGAATATTTCTTGCCAATCCCTTCTGGCCTACAAAGTCTCTGTCAAGAAATCAGCTCACAGTCTCATGGGAGCTCCCTTTTAGGTAACTAACTGCTTTTCTCTTTCTGCTTTTAAGATTCTCTCTTTATGTTTAACCTTTGGCATTTTATTATGATGTGTCTTGATGTGGGTCACTTTGGGTTCATTTTGTTTGGGATTCTATGCACTTCCTGGACTTTATGTCTATTTCCTTCATCAGGTTAGGGAAGTTTTCTGTCGTTATTTCTTCAAATAGGTTTTCAATTCCTTGCTCTCTCTCCTTCTGGTACCCCCTATAAAGTGTACCATGTGAATGTTGGTACGCTTGATGTTGTCCTGGAGGCCCCTTAAACTCTCCTCCTTTTTTTTTTCTTTTGAATTATTTTTCTTTTTTTCTGTTTGCTTGGGTGTTTTCTGCTATCTTATTCCAATTCATTGATCTGAACCTCTTTTTTTTCCTTAAGATTTTATTGGGGAAGGGGAACAGGACTTTATTGGGGAACAGTGTGTATTTCCAGGACTTTTTATTGGGGAACAGTAGTGTGTTTTTCCCAGGACTCATCAACTCCATCCAAGTCAAGTTGTTGTCCTTTCAGTCTTAGTTGTGGAGGGCACAGGTCAGCTCCAGGTCCAATCGCCATTGTTAGTTGCAGGGGGTGCAGCCCACCATCCCTTGGGGGAGTCCAACTGTTAACCATGTTGTTGAGAGGACATGCTCCAACCAATTGAGCCATCTGGGAGCTCTGCAGCAGCTCAGCTCAAGGTGCTGTGTTTAATCTTAGTTGCAGGGGGCGCAGCCTTGCAGGACTTGAGGAATCGAACTGGCAACCTTGTGGTTGAGAGCCCAGGCTCCAACCAACTGAGCCATCTGGCCACCCAGGATCTCAACGGCAGCTCATTGACTTCATTCTAGTTGTGGAGGGCGCAACTCGCTGTCCCATGTGGGAATTGAACCAGCAGCCCTGTTGCCCAGAGCTCACGTTCTATCCAGCTGAGCCACCTGTCCACCTCTGATTTGAACCTGTTCTTCATCTAATCTACTATTGATTCCCTCTAACATATTCTTTATTTTACTTATTATGGTCTTCATTTCTGACTTTTATTTTTTAATATTTTCTGTCTCCATTTTTATGTTTCCTATCTCTTTTTTGAAGTTCTCACTGAGATCACTGAGCATCCTTATAACCAGTGTTTGGAACTCTCTGCGTGATAGATTACTTGTCTCCATTTTGTTTTGTCATTTTTCTGGAGCTTTGTTCTGTTCTTTAATTTGGGACGTATTTCTTTGTCTCCCCATTTTAGCTGCCTCCTTGTATTTGTTTCTATGTATTAGGTAGGGCTGCTATGTCTCCTGTGCTTAGTAGAGGGGCCTTATGTAAGTGTCCTATGGGACCAAATGACACAGTCTCCCTTGGTCACCTGAGTGGGGGTGCTGCAAGTATGTTCCTTGTGTGGAATATGTTTGCACTCCTGTTGTAGTTGGGCCTTGGTTGCTGTTTGTACATCAGTGGGAGGTATTGACCCTCAGGCTGCTTGGATGTGAGGACCGGCTGTGACTACAGTGGAGGCACTGTTGTGAAGGGGCTGACCTTACAGAGCAGGATTTTCTTTAGCTAGGGTCCAGGGCCTGCCAAGTCTGCTCTCCAGATGTGCTGTCTGTGGTGGTTCTCTGGCGTGGTCTGAAGCTGGGAGCCGGGTATGGTATCCCCAGGGGGCTTCCTGGGAGAGGTGCCCCCACAGGCTAAGTTCATCCTTCCCCTGTGCCCTACCCAGGGCCACTGGGTATAAAGCAATCCAGTAATGTGTTCTACCCACCCTGGTCTTGGAGAGAAGCTGAGCTGTGAACCGAGGCTAGCAGCCACTAGTGACGGGGTTGAGGCTGCTCAACCAGAGGTATGAGGCATGCTGTTTGGGTTTGTGAACCTTTGAGAAATTTTAGGAAAGTTCACAGCATTAGCCAGGACAGGCCATTTTCATGGCAAAGCCTCTGGAAGTGGCTTGGGTGTGTCTGAAAGTTGGGTGTGCTGGGCTCTCAGGGAATCACCAGGGCGGGATGGACAAATGATGTTAGCCTGGCTAATGGAGAATCAGATATGGTGGCTGCCTGCATCTGTACACCAGGAAGGGGGAGGGTTTAATAAGGAAACAATGGATTTTGCCACTACTTTTGTCTGGGAGAAAGCTGCTTCTCCAGCCCTCATCCTGAAGCCAGACAATTCAGTTCCTCCCCCATATGTCCCTGTCTCCTTTCAAGCTTCTTCCCCATCACCGGAGCTCAGAACAAGTGGGTCCATCCACGAGTAAGTGCATGCTCAGGCCTTTTAAGAGAGATTCCTGGGCCATATGCAGCCCTCCATCTCACTCAGTCACAAACTTCGCTGGTTTTCACAGCCAGAAATTATGGGGACTTCTCTGCTGGGAACTGGAACTCTGGGCTAGGGAGCCTGGTGTGGGCTGGGACCCCTCGCTTCTCAGGGGGGACCTCTGCATTTGAGATATCCTTTCTGATTTTTTAATCACCACACATGAGTATGGGGACCAGCCTGTTCCACATCTTCACCCCTCCTACAAGTCTTGATATGGCTTCTTCATATTTCCTTAGTTATAGGACTTCTGTTCAGCTAGACTTCAGTCAGGCCTCAGTGATGGTTGTTATGTGGTTAGTTGTAATTTTGATATGGTCATCAGAGGATGCAAGCACAGGATTTACCCACTCTGCCATCTTGACTGGAAATGGGGTGATGTAGAATTTTAATATAGAGAACAAACAAGTTTAAGATTTTTTGCATCGAAAATCACAGTACTTACTAATATTTTTACCGTTATCTGAATATGATGGTGTTTTCCTTTCCCATATCTCCCGCTTCAGCGCATACACACACACACACACACACACACACACTTTCTGTCACACAAACACACAATCTTGTTTGGTTGTTTGGGTTTCTTGAAGCTGTTAGCATAATTCATATAAATTATTTTTTTAAGAAAGAACTGTTGCAAAATAACGGTCTAAAGCCAATAACGTGAACTTGATAAGGATCAATAATAATTTAGATATTTTCCTCAAGAAAGCTTAAAAATAAATTTTGTTTATATCCAAATAATCTGAAAAATTGCAAGGCTTTTGGTACTAATCCCTGCTAGAAGTAGATTGTACAAGGGTAGAGATTTTTATATGCCTTGCTCTAAACTATGTAAAAATTATTTGTCAAATAACATGAAATTAATAATTACAGTTCTATCAGTACAATATAAGAATATGCTTCACCAACGATAGTAATTAAAAAAATAATAATGTGAAATCCTACAGTAAGATTGCTTGAAATAATGCAAATATGGGTATTACACATTTGGAAATGGTTAAAATTTATACCACAAGCTCACCCTCATCAGTTTATAAACTTATCAATGATGCAACCCCACATTTTATTCAGTTGTTTCTTGGAACTTGATATATAGATATATAACATAAATATTGGGTTTTATTGTATTAGCCAATTTAATAGACTAAAAATGTTTTGATTTGTAATACTTTGCTTGCTAGTCACTGCAATTGACCATTGGTATTTATTTTTCATTAACTGTCTCATCATGCCTTTTACTAACTATCAGAACTTCTCTATGGCCCATACTTTTTAACTGTTTCTCATGTGTGTTTTTGAACAGCACTACTTCATGAGAGACACATTCCATGTCTCCATCCTACTCTAACACACTAAGAAAAAAAAAAAAAAAGCAGTATCTACAGCCAATCCTAAATTAGGAACAGTATGATATGAACAATGATGTTTTAAAATTGTATTTATAAAATGTGCAAAAAAGAAAAGCCAACTGATATACATCACTTGTTCAACAGTAATATTTGTACTTTTTAAGAAGTACTTTAAGATCATGATTGTATTTGTAATTTGATGCCCTATAATTTCAAATAACAAATAATTTCTAATATTTTCCAGTATTTAATGCTCTTGGTAATTAATTCATCACAAACTACTCTTCCAACAACTTCACTACTTTTATAACCATTTATAAAATAATTCATTATTTTCAGTTTGGTCCATAACAAATGATTTCTGTAATTAAAATCTCCCAAGTTCAGAGTTGAAAGAAGCATTAGTGTTCTTATTTATTCTGCTTGGAATTTACTGAGCTTCCTGAATCTGTGAGTTTCTCTATGATGAAATTTAGAAAACTTTTTGTCATCATTTTTTCAAATAATGTTTCTGCCCTAATCTCTTTTTCCTCTCTATCTGACACTCCAAAAATATGTATGCAAGACATCTTCATACTGGTCCTCAGGTCATTGAGATTCTACTCCCTTTTGTAAAATGTTTTTCTTATTATTATTATTTGATGTAGATGATTTCTATTCACCTATGTTTCAGATTCACTGATATTTTTTTCTATTTTCTCCAATATGTTTTAATCACATCGAGTGGACTTTTTATTTCACATATTGCATTTGTCAGTTCCACAGTTTCTTCTTGCTTGCTTTGTTTTATTTTGTAGTCCTCCTGAATTTTTTTTTTATATCTTCACTCATTATAGTCATTTTTTCTTGCAGATTCTTTAGCAGATTATCATAACTATTTTTAAGTCTGCTCTACTAATTTCAACATATGGTTTTCCTATTTGTTTCAATTGACAGATTTTTCTCTTGATACTATGTCACATTTTCCTGTTTCTTCACATGTTTAGTAAATTTTTACTATGGATGATATATTTTAGGGACTCTGGATATTGTAATTTTTCTTTAACAACTTTTGAGTTTTCTTCTAGCAGACAGTTAAATTACTCGCAGATCACCTTGATTTTTTTCTTTTCTTTTTTTTTTTTTTGAAGACTTGTTTTTAGGCTGTGTTAAGGCTATTTTGGTCTATTATAGTTTTGTACCTAGTTGTACAAACAATCCTTTGTTCTGGAGACAAGTTGTTTATTCCTAAGGCATGGCTTTTCTGGTATTTCAATGGAAAGCCAGTGTTACAAAACCTCTGTATTCGTAGGGACTTGAGCTGTGAACTGATCTCCCACTACTAAAATCTTTTCTAAGCTCTTTCAGGCCTTCAGCTGTTTTCCTCTGGGCTGCTTTTTGTTTTGCTCAGAACAAGAGCAGTTTGAGTTAGCTAAGGTTTGAGGAATTTGTATATGCAGTTTTTGGATTCCCCCTTTTCTGGCTCTCCCCAGCTGCACCTCCACCCCCAATTTCCAGCTGCTTTGAAAGACAAAAAGTCCAACCTCTGATTCCTCAATAGGGATGGTGCCAGTAAAGCGGCAGGCAGCTCTCTGCGTGAGCTTCTACTTTCTCATTCCAGCCACCTCATGTCTGCATTATAGATGGAGGAGTGCCCTCAGCGTAGATGGAGTATCTAAAATGTGAAAACTCTACCAGTGTGATACTTTTCTTTCAAGGTTCTTACCTCCTTTAGTTTCTGCCTCCCTGAAGTCTCTTCCAGTTTACTCATCCCCCTCCAAGTTTATTACTAGTAATATTATTAGTAGAAGACTCAGTCCAACATAAGCTACATACCATTATCAGAAGCTGAAAATACCCGTTAGTTTTTTCAACAGTCTTTTTAAAAAAATTGAAAGCTAATCATAACATTTAAAACCTTAGAGTTGTGAAATTTTATTTATCTTTTAAAATTGTTTTTGAGACCCGATGAGGCTATGTTTTGTTTGTTTGTTTGTTTGTTTGTTTATATTAGTTTCAGGTATACAAAACAATGTAATAGTTAGACATTTACACCCCTCACAAAGTGATAACCCCCTTCCCCCAATCTGCTACCCCTCTGACATTGTACATAGCTGTTACAATTCCATTGACTATTCCTGCGCTGTACTCCACATCCTGTGATTATGTATTGGGGAATATAATCAATAATGTTGTAAAGATTTTGTAAGGTATCCGAGGCTATGTTTTTGAGGTGTCTCCCTCCCCCTAGTTATCATCTTATCATGGCTTCAAGTTATTTTACCTTCTGTCAATATTATATGTAGATATTCTTATTCATATCTTTAATTTCTTCTTTTCTGAAGAATTCTGAATGTTTTTAATATGATGCCATACAACCAAATGAAATTCTTATCATTTTTTTCCTTTATTTTTTAGGTCAGAAAAGCAGGTAGTTCATTAGGAGTACACTGGAGTTATCAATCTAGGATAGAACATCTCCAGTAGGAAAGTCCCAGTGTTCCAGAAAGATTGCTGCACTTTATCTGCAGATTCCTAAGAGGGTCAAGAAGAGGTGGGGGTTGAGTAGTGTCCTTTCACTCCCAGATTTAAAGACCTAGCTAGCTTTGTTAACCCCTGAAAACTTCTCAAAACCAGCAAGCACTTTGTACATATTTTACCCCTGCCCATTCCTGAACTTAGAATATTTGTACTGAGTTGAACTTGAATATTTACTAAGATACTTCCCGTATTTGTAATGGCAACTTAACGGAAAACGTTGCCATTTTTCTACCATAATTATCTCCCATTGCCACATATTATAGTTTTCACTTGTGGTCAGTGTTACCTCAAATGTGTATAGGAGAGATGTCCCATGATGGGTTTTGCTAAAAAATGGAGGCATATAACGTATCACTCCTGGCAGTGAAAATGGCATTCCTAAGTTAAAATGGCATTTTTAAAGACTGGAATAATTTTTTCAGTTATAAGAATAAACAATCCAACACGAGTATAATACAACATTTACATCTGATTATGTCAGACTTGCCAAAATTTAGTTCATCAAATGCTTTTCGGTTATTGTAGTTTTCTCCTTTTTACCTGCTGCCATGCAGATTATTTGCCACTATTACATTTAGGATGGTCTCAGAGCCTCCATGTAATTTTACCAGTTTCTTCTGATGATTCTCTGTTGCCCTCCATTCTAGCTGGACTGGGAACTTTAAAATGCTTTAATAATCAGCTAATTGTATTTATTTTATTCTATAATAAAGTTTATAATTAACAGTGTTCACGAGCTTGCGCTCATTCTCTTGTTTCGCTTATCTGAATACTTGAGTATTCAATGCGCTTAGAAAATTTCACCTTTCTCTTAAACTGCGGTTTATCTCTTATTAAAGTACTACCTTTAAATGCCTAAAATAATTTGATATCTAAAATTTTGCTGATATCAACTAGTACACATATGTGTCATGTCTATCTTATCATTTAGTATACTCTTCCACAGAGAAAAATGAAGTTGACATTTTTCTCGTTACAGCTTCTGTGGCTTGTGAACTCTATGTTTAATTACTAAATCATGGAAAATAAAGTTTTCACTAATTTCACCTGTACAATATTCTGGTTTATGTGTCATAACTTTGAAAAGGTTTCTTTTGAACTGTGCTTTTGATCAGCAACAAACTATTCCCTGGTTCTTTTTTCACAGACTGCTTTTTACTGTCTTTTAAATTCTGTTTGCTTGTGCAAAGTGACAATCCATTGGCCAAAATTTATGAAAATAAAACTAATGTTAGTGTTATTATATGTCTTAACTTTGACATCTTCAAATTTAAAAGATATATTTTAACACTGAATCCTTTATGCACTCTTGTGAACTCTTATGAACTCTTATTTTTGTAGATAAATTGGAAGGATATCATTTGTTTAAGTTACAACTGATCTTTAACACATCCTAAATTCTATTTTGTAGACTTGTGGTCACATCCAGTTGTCTGGGGCATACTATCAATTCAGCAGGTTTTCTGATTGAATTTTAAATTATTTTCTTTAAATGTCTGCAATATCATGTTGGTGATCACCTTCAACTTAGAAGTTTCTGTTGTTAAATCATAGTTGTTGTTTTGTTTTTTTTCTCCACAATATTGCAATAATTATTAAAGAAATTATATTAACATATTTATGTTTTCTAATCTTAGTTGTAAATTATTTTCCTAAGTGATAAATTGTCTTTTAGAAAGTTTTTTTTAAACATACCTTATTATTTTTTTTATCTGTGGCTTTGAAATAACCAACTGTAAATGTGTAAAATAATTATATAAACTATATCAAGCAGAAATAGATACTTCAGTTGCTTTTGAGTTTTGTTAAGCAAGTACATACTGACTAACTATAATTTTACTGTATATATAACTTTATAGGTTATAGTCATATGGAATTGGGATAGGAATATTTGTAAAAATTAAGTTATATTATTTATAAACAATATAAATTATATTATATATAAACAATATAAATTACATTATATTTTAAAATGTTTTCAAATATTAGTGAAGTTTAAATAAAGTTATGAATTTAAAAATGGGCAATTAGGTAAGCAAATGAAATTGATATGTGTCAACAAATTAAGTACTTAAAAGAATCACATAATTCAAATGTCTTTTTCCTAAAGGACTACCTGTTCTAAATAAGAAAATATGTGTTATAAAAAAAGCACTTTACATGTGAAGCTGTAAATATTATCTTTGCTCCTAGCATAGTAAAGCTTAATTTTCTTCATTGCTTGTTTTTATATACTAGCACCATAAAGAGTGGTGATACCATTTATAATTTATAATCACTTTCAGTTATAATACAGGTATTCAACTAATATCAGTTCTAATGTCCACCCAAGCCTGCACAAATGAGCATTTAGAGTAGTTGTTACTGTTTTAGCAACCTCTCCTCTTTAAGTATTTATTACTATGTTCGTTTTCACTAAACCTGAAGACAATACTTTATAGTAACAGCATTTTTATGGATTTTTGGAAAACAACTGCAGCTAAATGAATAGTTTTACTACTTGTCATAGAGTCAATATTGGGGGGAAATCAAGTCAAAACATATATTTTATGTTGTAACTGATTACACATTGAACAAATTAGGGATGATATATATCTGCCAACATACAATCATCCTTTTCATTCTAAGTTAGAAATGTAATTAGTGATATTTTTATTTTTGGTAAACACATACATATAACTATTGTATTTTATATATAATGTATATACATATAACTAATATATATATTATATATATATAAAACGTATCTGTAATACAATTCTATGTAGTATCATGGAAATTATTCTTATTTATCTTTATTAAACAGTATATTTCATATTTCATATTATCTAGACTACATAAAACCATATAATATTTTAATAATTTTGAAAACTCAGGTTATAAGAATAGCACATCAAAAAACTTAGTTCTAAAGCATCATATTTCATTTTGTATAAAGGA